>NC_036859.1:37800590-37807454 GCF_002910315.2 Salvelinus sp. IW2-2015
CTGACAGACACAGCAAACCTTCTTGCCACAGCTCGCATTGATGTGCCATCCTGGATGAGCTGCACTACCTGAGCCACTTGTGTGGGTTATAGACTCTGTCTCATGCTACCACTAGAGTGAAAGCACCGCCAGCATTCAAAAGTGACCAAARCATCAGCCAGGAAGCATAGGAACTGAGAAGTGGTCTGTGGTCACCACCTGCAGAATCATTCCTTTATTGGTGGTGTCTTGCTAATTGCCTATAATTTCCACCTTTTGTCTATTCCATTTGCACAACAGCATGTGTATATATATATACTGAGATCAAGTGACACTTATGTAACTTCTGAAGGTAATTGGTTGCGCCAGATTTTATTTAGGGGCTTCATAGCAAAGGGGGTGAATACATATGCACGCACTACTTTTCCATTTTTTAAATTTTACTTTAAAAAAAAATTTTTAATTTTTTTTTGTATGTCCATTACATGAAATCCAAATAAAAATCAATTTAAATTACAGGTTGTAATGCAACAAAATAGGAAAAACTCCAAGGGGGGTGAATACTTTTGCAAGTAACTGTATTTTTGACCTGAATTCATTTTCTTTCTCCTTTACAGCATCAGTATCTCCTTTTATTGAGGCACATTTTCAAGTCTTTAGACAGACACCCAGGGCTTGTTGTTGGGAAATACTCCGACAGTTTTGTTAATGACAGTATCCTCACAGAAACTGGATGTATGATGTAATACTGTCTGTCAACTCGTGGGGATCCTTGCACCCCCCAGTCTGTGACTTCAAAGCAATCCTT
Organism: Salvelinus sp. IW2-2015; assembly: GCF_002910315.2. NCBI lineage: Eukaryota > Metazoa > Chordata > Actinopteri > Salmoniformes > Salmonidae > Salvelinus > Salvelinus sp. IW2-2015. The sequence goes on from NC_036859.1 coordinate 37,801,378, forward strand.
GAGCTCCTCCCTACTCCCCTCACCTGAATGGATTTCGCTACAGATTTTTCACATTTCACCTGCTGCCTGTATCTCGGTAGGAGATGGATAACGTTATAGTGTGATTTCCCGATGGGTGCTCTGCACACTGCTTTGTATGTGTCCTCTACGTTGCCATAACACTGATCCAGGATGTGAGTTGGACAGGTGACCTACTGTTGCAGAGTGGGGATGTGAGCGGAGAGGGAGAGCGTATTATAATCCCCAAGCACAAATACTGGCTGGTCAGTTGATTGTGAAAACGCAGCATTGAAACAGTCTCATCCTGTCAGCAGCTTCCTTATTGTCAGGTCCAGGCACATAGACCAGAGAAACGGTCATTTGTCCGAACTTGCGTGGTAGATACAATTAGAATCTCAGTCTCTGGTGAACACTTGTTCAATCACATTACACTGCGTGGCCCAAGTATGATCTACAAAGATACATAGTCCCCCGCCTATTGATTTGTGTGACGTTGTTTTGTCTCCATCTGCTCGAATGACAGGTGTATCCATCAATATTGTCCTGCTTGAGCCACGTTTCTGTAAAGCTGATTCAATTACTTATCCTAAAGTCCTTTTCAAATTTAGCCCTTGCCGCTAACTCATTCAGTTTGTTATTTAATGACCACACATTGAAGCGGGTGACGTCTGCCCTGCCTCCGTAATCTGTTCCTGATACCAGCTCTTGGAACGGAACATCGAACAAACAGAATCAATAACGCACCAGCAAACATTGTACTTCCAAGTTAGACAGACACTACCGTTCAAAAGCTTGAGGTCACTTAGAAATGTTGACAAGGGTCACCAACTACTTGATTGGTGAATGTCAACTGCTGGCTTATAGATTATGAATCAGTGCCTTATATCACATTTCAGGTATGACCCAGATGCAGACAGTGTCGAAGTAACATTTATTTCTAATACAGGGGTGGTCAAAGGCAGGCCGGGGTCAGTAATCCAGTGAGGTGGGGAAAGGTACAGAACGGCGGTCAGGGTCAGGGCAGGCAGAACGGTCAAAACTAGGAAGGAGCAGGGGAACAAACGCTGGTAGGTTTTACAAACAAAACGAACTGGCAACACCGGTATAAATACACAGGGGATAATAGGTGACACCTTGAGGGGGGTGGAGACAAGCGACACAGATCAATGATGAAAACCAGCATTGTTAGACTTTGTGGCCCAAATTTGAGAAATGATTCATTGAGCCTGAGCTGAGGTTTCTAAAGTTTACTTGAACACATTTGACTTTTCATTAACATGTTGACCTATTTTTCAGCTCAAAAGGCAACCTCAGCCTTGAAAATACTCATTTGCTTCCATCCAACAGTGGTGTTGCAGACTCTGGGGCCTTTCAGAACAGGTGTGTGTATATATATATATATACTGAGATCAAGTGACACTTATGTAACTTCTGAAGGTAATTGGTTGCGCCAGATCTTATTTAGGGGCTTCRTAGATGGACAAAATCAACATGCGGACGCAAGCGCGTGCCCAGTGTAGTCAGCATGTTGTGTTAACACTCTATGGTTTTGGCGTGCGCTCATGGAAATGTGTTCACTGGACTTTAACAAGACAACATATGAAGCATCCAAACTAAATATGTCTCTTTATTTGCTCTGCAGAGGACCAAGATTCAATGATTGAATGAACTTGAGTAAAAGTCCTTGAACCAAAGTTCATGTTTGATCTGCATGTAAATATATACCTTAGCATTGTGTCTAACTGTCCAGTGTTGAGATCGAGATGAGTGGCCTCATGAGTGTTCTGCTGGTCACATCAGCAGCCTTGCTGTTTATAGCTAACGGACAGAGCAACTATGATATGTTGAGGGATGTTGACAAGAAACATGTTGACATGGCTATAAGATATGCAAATAAGAATAGTGAGTTTCAGAACAATCGAAAAGAGCACCTCAATTTTTTACAAGTTCTTGGAGAATCTGAGGTAAGATTTAAATTATTCATRTTTTTTTYGTGTGTGATTCACTGTTTATCATAAAAATKAKAAATGTCTCCTTCCATCTTTCTGTCTACAGATCAATGCTCGGGAATTTAAAATCAACTTGTTCTTGAAAGCAACAGTTTGCTCTAAGGCCAKTAGTGACAGTGAACATAAACATCGCCCTGAATGTGGCTTTAAATCCAGAAGGGTGAGTAGTTCAGATCCTCCATGTGTCTTATATCCTCTTATCGCTTGGTATATCCACATACACATCCACATCCACATACTATTTGAAATTAGTTTTCTTGTGAAGGGTAAGGATACATTGGACTGCATGCTCTGGTTTAGAGCAGTGCTTCACGGCAGTAGTAAGGATCCTCCATGTGTGTGATTAGAGTTATAGCCTTCTGTGATCATTTCTGATTTGTAGATAATGAAGCTGAAGCAGAAAAGGTGTAGATTTCAGTTAAAATATTGAATTGACCTCGAAGGAGGTCAGTACAAGATCGCCCATGTCCAAATGCAGGAATTCAGTGTTTAGTATTTAGGACTCCCATATGGTGCTATAGTCCCTGGTTTGAATCCAAGGTTGTATCACATCCGGCCATGATTGGGAGTCCCATAGGGCGGCGCACAATTGGCCCAGCATCGTCCGGGTTTTGTCGTCATTGTAAATAAGAATTTGTTCAACTGACTTGCCTAGTTAAATAAAGGTTAAATGTAAAAAAAACAAATGAACCACGTCTATACATTTTTACTTAATGTGCTTTCTCTGTCTCTGCAGCCTTTTATAAACTGTGTTGTTTGCAGCAAAGACTTCCATGACAGCACTGCCCCCTACATTGACTGTGTTCTCCACAAAGATGTGAAGAAGGTAATACGCTTCAAAACATAGAAGAAAAAAAACAACTTCGTTCAATTCTAATTTCATAAACTTTTTCTCCTGACAAATCATTGTTTTTATATGAATATTATTTTCAGCAAGATGCCATCCGACATGACAAGTGTTCACATCTTCAACGTGGAGTGAGTACAACTTTAGCCTTACGTGCCGGTGCCGAAGAAGACCTTCAGCCTGGATGCCTTGGCTGTTTCTGATAACTAATGAAAGTACGTGTCCAGCACTGATGGTCAGAGGCAGTCCTTATAAAGCACTTCTGTCTTTGGATTTATAATGTAGCCTGTTGGAATTTAACACAATGCAATTCTCAAAAATACTCTTTCCAATTTTGAATCCCTTATATTATCGTAATCCACATAAATATTCTATCTAAACGTCCCCTTTGCTGATTCTCCACATATATTTACAGACAAAGTGAGAACAGTCTGCTACTTAAGATTCACATGGATTACCCCACCGCTTATTTCAATGTTGTACGTTTACGAAATAATATATTACTGTTGAAAGTAAAGCTTACTCTAATTTAACCAGTATGAGGGGTGAAAAATGATTGCATCAAATGAAATAAGGATGTTATTGGATTTTATTTTTTTCTTAATCTTAGCACTTGTTTTAAAATTTTGGGAAGAAAATTGCCTGTGTCTGCATATATGTCTTGCAGTGTAAAATGATTGCAGCTCTGTTTCTACTTCTCTCAGGGCAGAATGCCCACAGTCTGTCATCTCTGGGCAGCCAGGTCTGCCTGTGACCGCAGATCTCTACCAGGTTTTTATAGGTAACATAATGAACTTAGGGTCTGGTCCCTATGGCCAGGCTGTGTTCACACATTGTCAATTCAGTATTTTCCTCAGTCACTGTGATCATATGTCTGTAGACCAAACAGCATTAAAGTTTGCATTGGGTTTTGTCTTTCTAATAGGTGATATTTTTAGATTCGATGACGGTTAGTTGGTTGTTTAACAACAACCGAAACGTGTGTAACTATTGGGCAAAACAGACGGGATTGGCTTAGATTGTCGGACTTTAATCAAATATTTATTTTAGGGGTGAATCAGCTTTATTGCAGAAGATTGCTTCCATCAATGTAATTGTCTGCATAATTTCCAATCCCCTATTTTGGGGTAATATATACCTTTATTATTCCCCACCACCCTCCCCAATTGGAGTAAACGAATAAACATTAACCATTCAATTTATCATATTTTACAATAGTTATTTTTTGTTTTTAGTCCTTCTCTATTTCTGATGTCTATCCAGTTTGATTTTCTATTTGTAACTGTCCTATTTCACAACATTTCTGAACCTATTTGTTATTAGTCCACTCTTCAGCTCCATTCAACCCCTCCCATCTATCTCTTAATCCATTCTGGATTTCTAGTTGCCATATTTTGTTCAACTGTGGCTGTAATGCTTCACAAAAATGCTGAACCAGCTTCTACAGATTGTAAATTAAAGAAAACATGTTGCCAAAATAATTATTATATTATTGATCAATTGACTGACTTTTCAAATCACCCAGTATTGCTATCTGCAGCGTTAGTTCTAGGTCAACGTTGCAATTCTTCAACCATTCCTGGACCTGTGGCCAAAAACGACGCTACATATGGACAGTACAAAATAATATGACTGCCTACTCACAGCAAAATTCTGCTGAGCTGGAATACCCCATATATATAACATTCTATTAGTTGCAAGAATTTTGTATAATAATTTAAATAGAAAAACGTGAAGTTTTGAATCCGGGTTGTTTTGCGTGTCAATTCATAAACCATGTGCCATGGAATAGGTACATCAAATCTCTTCAACATATTTTGCAATTTATATGGCACAGCTGTCATTTTTTTTTATCCTTAAATGAAATTTGTATATTTTTTTATTTATGACCATTTTTCTTTAACCATTTGTTCTTTAATCCCCCCCCTCTCCCTCTACTTGCTCTTCCATTTTTGTTGTAATTTTGGGTAGAGCAGACATTTCCATGTGTCTGTGTGACAACTCCACCAGTCCTATTTATAATTTAATGAAAAACAAACAAGAAACACAAACCAACACACAGACAGGAAACTGAAACAAACATCTGGGGAAGGAACCAAGGGCAGTGACATATATAGGGAAGGTAATCAGGGAAGTGATGGAGTCCAGGTGTGCGCCATAACGAGCAGCCTGGTGACCTAGAGGCAGGAGAGGAAGCACACTTGACAATTATACCTTTTTTTAAAACATTTTGATTGAATAATCTTTTTATTTTACCACAATATTTGTATTTGTTCTGTCTTTTCATTAAACTGGAATTGCAACCAACTTTATATGGCTTGTTTATATTTGAGATTTTGTTTTCAAACAACCGAAAGTGAGCAGTTGTAATCTGAATAAAGGGGGGAAAAAGGCCAAAAAGGCCATCGGGTGAGACATTCCTACCAATTTACTAGAGAACCATTTCTGATTTAAGTATAATTTTGTATGACTGATGCCTTTAGTGAGAGGTCTAATGCTATAATATTTAATCATTTCTGCCCTCTGAGTTCATATTTGTTATATAAATAGGCCCTTTTAATTTTGTCTGGCTTGCCATTCCAAATAAAATTTTATATTTCTTGTTCATATAATTTAAAAAGCAGGTCACTAGGTGTAGGCAAAACCTTAAAAAAATAGGTAAACTGATATGACTAAAGAGTTAAATCAGGGTGATTTTACAAATGGAGTCACGCGTGATTCACCAAATTATATTTTGAAAGAGGAAGTAGGGTACTTTAAGAATATGTTTCAGTCTTCTCCATCTCCACTAACCGAAGCTAATTGTATGGATTTTTTCCCTATTAATAATATAAAATTAACATCTGTACAGAAAGACTCATGTGAAGGCCAAATTACAGAGGAACTTCTTGATGCAATTAATGTCACGTTCGTTGTAATGATCGGACCAAGGCGCAGCATGCTTAGAGTTCCACATAATTTTAATAAACTGAACAAACAACGAAACGCTATACAACTAGTGCTGACAGGCAATTAGACAAGATCCCACAAACACAAAAGGGAAATGGCTGCCTAAATATGATCCCCAATCAGAGACGACGATAAACAGCTGCCTCTGATTGGGAACCATATCAGGCCACCATAGACATACAAATACACCTAGATAACCCACCCAAGTCACCATCACGCCCCAACCAACACAGAGAAAAAACAGCTTACTATGTTCAGGGCGTGACAATTAA
>NC_036859.1:37807479-37823533 GCF_002910315.2 Salvelinus sp. IW2-2015
GACGCTTGCGAACATACATTCCCCACCTCCTACTTCTGTGAGGGCTCGTTCATGGGCTCACTTGCTTCTCCATCACTCCACACTCACATATGTCGTTACTTACTAAAGTTAGCGCGGTCGTTCGCCACGTACCGCACTCCTTAACAAACCTGCAGGCGGTAGACCCTGAGTCTGTGGAAAGACCACAGATTCCTTCAGTGCATCGCGGACCATTGTCCTGCGTCTCTAGCCGATCCAAGCCAGGGACGCCACCTTCCCGACCATCGTTCACCATCTGAGGGCCTTACACCGAGATAGTCTGCTGGCTAAGAGCTAAACCAAGGCGCCACCGAACCTGCTTCCACGCATCACACCCTCCTTCGCCGAACCCTACCCCTCCAACGACCCTGGACACGCGACCTGCAGCAGAACGCTGCCCGATAGCATTGCGGAAGGGTGGCCTCACAACAGCTTTGAAACCGTAAACCAGATCATCGTCTACCAACCAAGCTCTCCTGTCATAATCTGGCCCATGGTACAGCCGTTACCGCCTATTGCCCTGTCGTCCAGCACGTACACGTTGTCCTACCCGCGTGCGGCCCGCCCCACACGTCCCCGTCACCGATCATGACAGAGTCCCCGGCGCCGCGCGCGAGCTGTTGCCGACAGGTGCCACGAACGTTTCTAGCTATACCGCCCCAATGCAACATATTACCTCATCACACCCCCACGCCCTGTCAGCGTGCTTCGAAGACGCAAGGAAGATACTTTTTCACCCCCTGCGCCTTCCCTGACAGCTTTCCCCGACTACAGCACAGCAGCATTGAAACGCTCCGGCGGTTTATCGCAACGCCGGGGAATGTTGGCTATCTCACCCCATGGTCTCACTGCCTCACCTGGTTAGATTAGTTCTGTCGTTCACAACCAATACGAAATAAATAAGGCCTTGGCAGGCCACACCCCAACAAACACTGACAATAGATGCTCTGTGCGCTGCCACGGTGGGCCGATTCCCCGGTAAGGGTATTAATCGAAAGTCACACAGTATAAATTTTTTTCCCAGGTAGTTCGCCATCAGCCCTGGTCTATCTTCTCTGGCACCTCAGAGATAAACAAGCAGCTCGTTGCAATAATTGACACAAATTCCAACCCAACGGTGTTTGTCACTGCCTTTTTTGAGGTCAACACATGTCTGGCACTTATTAATTAGGACACTTGTAATAGAACACGTAGTGTGGACAATTATAGAAAGACGAGGCACACAAATACGACAGAACATAAACTAAGAGGCAGAGAAGTTTTCGCAGTGTGTGTGGGTGCAATGGCGCTCCCAAGACAAAGCAGATACTGTCTATTCTGCCGCGCACAATACTGTTCTGGCCTAATGGCTATATACGGGAGTGTACGAAACTATTAGGAGCATCCTGCTCTTTGCTCACTGCGCAAGATTCTGACCAGGTGAACTCCAGGTGGGGCAAAGCTATTGAATCCCTTATTGATGTCACTTGTTAAAGCCCTTCATTCGAGTAGATGAAAGGGAGGAGACGTTAAGGAAGGAGTTTTAAGCCATGAGGAACAATTAGAGAAACTTACAATTGGGCGTGTCTTGCGCCCCGCCATTCCAGTGCCTAACTTGAACAAGGCTATCTCGTTACTACACACAGGTTCCCGTGTGTACCTCAACGAATGGTTCCACCACCAAAGGGACTATCCAGGCCAACTTGACACAAACTGTGGGACAGCACTTGCGAGCAACACTGGGCCAGCATCCCTGATTGCCACACGCTTCTCGACACTGTAGAGGTCCCATGCCCCGACCGCAACTGAGGACTCGTTCGGAAGCAAAAGGGGGGGTGTAACTCACATCACTTACCGACGACAGGTGTCCTCCTTACACATGTCTCTGGTACACTCACAGCCCGGACTACCACGTATACTGCTTAAGCTGAGACAAAAGTAGTTCGCGGCTTACGTCGGCAGCGTTGCTCACCTCTCTGCATTTTTCGCCTTCGCCTAGACCCTCCCCCAACCCTACCTCAGTTCCTATCACAAACCAAGACCTTACGTGCCCGCAGCCTGTGAGACATTTCCGTTTCCTCCGAAGGTGGCACGCTGTCATGAAAACGTTAAAGATTCTCACATTTCCTGTTCAAGAGGCCCCCACTGTCTTGGCTAACAACGTAGTCCTTCAACAGGACTCACACCACACACCAATGCAGCAACTTTACACCATCTTTACCATCTGTCAAAACAAACAACCACTCAATCACTTCACTGCAACTCCCAACCCCAACATGCCTGTCTGGTAGTTGCTTATGGTGTACCATGCTACACGCTACTATATCGCTCCACGCGATAAGATGTCGTGTTTTACTGGCATGTCTAGCGAGAAAAGACCATGCCTTGTCTTTAGGAGGCTGGTGAGACGGGACGAGGAGGTGGCTGTGGTCGAACAGAGGCGCTCGGCATCGGGTGTGAAGACGGGCGTGCGATCTCGCCCGAAAACCGACGTGCGGCTCTCCGGCGCCAGGCGGCCCTCTGTCCGCAGGGTGCCGCAGCGAGGGCGAGGCCACCAGCACCGGCCCCAACCCCCTCCACGCCCCCTCCTCCTGGCACTGCCCAATAGCAGAGCCTCTAAGCTCTGCGGCGGAAGGTCAGGGTTCAGACAACAAGAAATTCCGCGAAGGCGACTTGTAAACGCGTTGCACGCTCATCGGCCAGCCCAATTGTGACAAACGCAAATACCAACTCGGCAGTGGATGAGCTGAATGCGCCTGGCTGGAGAAGCACCAGTAACAGTTTCAGAGGGAACCAGCATACCACGCGAACTCCCAACCACACCGCCAACACATAGCCAGGGTGCAGCCGCCCGACTTTCGTCCCGCCCAGCTCGCGACCAACAACGCGAACTGCCCGCAGTCGGTCGGTGTCCCCATGAGTGTTACGGCGCCACAGGCGGCGGGCCACGGTTGAGTACGGCGGCGGTGCCCCAGCGGATGCAACCATGACGCAGGGGATACAACATTCCGAGGATGCGGGTTAACATACGAGCCGCGTCAGGCAGACAGGGAATGAATGCGAGAAAGCGCGATGGGAAAGTCGATGGTTACTGCCCAGTAGCGAACGTCAGAGGGCTCGGGGGAAGTCGGGGACACAAAGGCTGCCGCCACTTCTCGCTTACTGAGAGAGGGGGGGGGGGAGCGTGAGAAGAGGAGCAGAGAAGGGGAGAGGAGTGAGAAGGAGCGGGGAAGGATGGGGAGAGTAGAGAAGGAGAATGAAAGGAGGGCTGAGAGAGGTCAGAGAACGAGAGAGCAGCCCATAACCAGCTATGAGAAGCAACAGGGGAAGAATACACTCCCTGAAAAGTCAACAAGAGAAACAGCAGACAATATTGGAAACCCCAAAAACAAAACGTCTAATGAGAAATGTGTGAGACCGGAGAGGGAGAGAGCTAGAGGGAAGAGAAATTCCACTACCTATTGCGTTGTGAGGATAATACCTTCGTGGGTATTGTGTACACAAAGGTGGTGTTTGGTTGTCAATATTAGTTGTGTGTGGTGGTGTGTGTGCGCGTGATGTGTGTGTGTGTGGGTACCTGTGCACGGAAGTGTAGTGTTTGTTCTATCGATTATATTGTGTGTGTGTGTTGTTGTGATGTGTACCTGTACCACGAAGGTTAGGAGCTTCTTGGTAGATAGCATGAGGCAAGGAGAAGCAGCTGGCCAGGGACCCAGATGAGAATCACCAACACACAACCGCCGCGAGGGTCGGGACATGCGGGGCGCCTTCAGAGGGTGGAGAATGACCTGCACACCAGTGTTTTTTTTCAGGCCGCAGTATACACACACCAGGCCGCACTCATCTCCAAGACCACCACACTCCGTTACACACACCTGCTGCTAATTTCTCTGTTACCCACTCCTTCTCCCTTACAAAGCCCACACTTTTGGTGTGGGAAAAAATCATACTCAAACTCAGCTTTGAGCTCTGTAGCTCATTGGATACATCAGTAGACTCATTACCAAAACAAACTCTATGTCAAAACAACTTATTGTGAAAACCAGTCAAATATGAATTATGAAGGATAGGACTACAGCAGACGCCAGAAATAACAACTTGTCCCGTAATAGCTTTGGAAGCTGTCCCTCACAACTATGACCATAAACCAATAAAGGTATGTTACAATCAAATTTTCATTGCTCCATTGAAATGGACCTATCCCTAACAATGTATTTCTATGTGGAAACACACAACAGATTAGTGGCTTTGTTTGCCTGTATCAAACTGTCAGCCTGGTGATTGGTGAACTCACTGCGTAACAATGCTGAACCAATTAGTGCAGTCTATTTGTGAACACCTCTTGAGCTAAGGCAGCATTGCCGCGTGGACAGCTCCCCTTTGCGGCTTTCGATGCTAAACGCTAGAACCCACTTTCCTAAACAGTTTTCCTTTACAGATTTTAATTTGACTAGACAAGCAAACTGCACACTTTAATTTAGACGAAGCACATCACACGACAATTCACGAATTGTATGCAATGGACTGTACCTACCTGGCGTCTGTCCAGCGCGTATTGCACGTGAGAGGTGAGTGGGATACGTGTAGGGAGCAGTACTGGACGAACCGGCTGATGTGACACCTACCCCTTCGCCGAACCCCCAGTGCCTGGTTCACAAAGCGAACCTGAGGAGAGACCACACAGGCATGTTGTCGAGGGCGTGTTTTACTGACATGATGGAGTGGATGAAAGGCTGGAGCGTTCATATCCATACGCGTAATGAGTGACTGTTAACACGACAGATCACCCTCACTCTCATTATCCAAAACCATTTGTGAATAATGGTAAAAGGGATCTTAAAACCTGATTCCTTCTTCCCCCTTCTCTCTGAGAGATAAACCACTTGATTCTACCATGAGTGAAAAAAATAACAAAAAAACATATAACTCGTCTTACTTTTTCAGTGTAATGTGCTTTCTCTGTCTCTGCAGCCCTTGTATAGACTGTGTTGTTTGTTGCAGCAAGACTTCCATGACAGCCATGCCCCCTAACATTGACTGTGTTCTCCACGAAGATGTGAAGAAGGTAATACGCCTTTCAAAACAATGAGAAAAAACCCAACCTCGTTCAATTCTAATTTCATAAACCTTTTCTCCTGCAAAATCATTTTTTTATTATGAATATTATTTTCAGCAAGATTGCCTATCCGACATGACAAGTGTTCACATCTTCAACGTGAGTGAGTAAACTTTAGCCTTACGTGCCGAAGAGACTTCAGACTGGATGCCTTGCTGTATTCTGATAACTAATGAAAGTACGTGCTCCAGCACTGACGGTCAGAGGCAGTCCTTATAAAGCCACTTCTTGTCTTTGGATTTATGAATGTAGCTGTTGGAATTCTAACACATGCAATTGTCTCCAAATATACTCTTTTCCCCGACATTTTTGAATCGCCCCCCTATCATATTATCGCTAATTCCACATAAAGAAATATTTTCTAAACGTCCCTTCTTATGCTGATTCTCCACATATATGTTAAAGAGAAAGTGAAATCAGTCTGCTGGACTTCAGACCTTCACCATGCGACATCTCACCCCTACGCTTATTCTCTCACATGAGTGTCACCGGTGTCTACGAAAGAACTAAAATATAGATCCCGACTTGCGTAGCACTCTCAACCACCCGCCTGCTCTGACCACCATATCGCACCATGAACTGCCAGGCACTCCACTCGAAGCGACTACTCCCACTTGATCTATGATCGACCGTCATCGCAGTACCACAAGACTCTAACTCGTCCTCAACACTCTCATCACACTATCGCAGGAGAACTGAGCTAGAGTCGCGCGCATTAGACGAACAACACATGCGCACACATTGCCAACTACCAACAATAAAAACAAACACAAATGACAATAAAGCGACTGTTATTTGTGGATTTTCTTTATCTAGCCATTCGCTTTCAAACCATTCTTGGGAAGAAACATTGCCTGTATGTTCTGCATATACTGTCTGCACGTGCGGAAAAATGATTGCAGCTCTGTGGTCTGACGTTCATCCTCAGGGGCAGAGTGCCACAGTCTCTCTGCTGGGCAGCCAGTGTCTGCCCTGTGCACCGTAGATCACTACCAAAGGCTTTTTATAGGTAACATAATGAACACTGCTCAATCCTCAGGATGGGTCATCTTACGCAGGTCTCCCGAGTTCCTGTCGCGCCGCGTGCCCTGTCAGTCCAATCGCACACCTAATCCGACATAGCTCCCTTAGGGATCAATTCCAAGTCACGTCCGTTCTTCCGACTCTCACCCCTATCTCACACTGACTAGCACAATGAGCCGCTGAGGTAGACTACGCGAGCCGTCAAGCCATCATAACAACGCAGTCACTCAAGCGTGCATATGAGGTTCTCTCAGCTTACCTGGCTCTCAAGATCTCAGAGCCGAGCTGATCCTTATTATACCTCTCGATACCACACAGGCGTGCGCCACAGCTCTCGTGCAATCACGCATAGCGAGGCATCGGGCACAACTAGAATATAGATAGGCGAATGCGCATTGATCATAACAACCAAGTCTCTCACACACGAACCGCTCGACTCACAACATCTTGGGATTTGTCGGCTACGTGTGAACCAGAGATCAATATAAGAGAGCGCTGCTACTCTGCTCCTATCAGCAAGCCACACAAGACTAGACGAGCGGCGCCACACGATCGCGCGGCGATCAAATAAGACGAACATCCGTATAGACAGCAGAACCGATACACGTGCGCTATCAATACTCTCCATGACACATAAACCCTTTACAGCTACTACTACAGTAGAGGCCAGATATCGACCCTCCGCCATCTACTCTCTACGCGCAAGTATAAGCACATATGATATCACACTTCATCACGATACCTCTGTCAGCACATCAAGCAGCTTGTCTCTGACATCTTGACACATCTACAACGCCATCAAACTTCCCAAGCGCATCCCGCATGACACCACCACGTAACTGCTGATCTATTCAATTGCAGCGTCGCGATCGAACAGTTCCTCGAGCGAGACCTATCATACAATAATCGCTTACACACGCACTACGCGAAAACACGAGGCACCTAGTCACTCACTCTATTCTGACGCACGGAACCGAGGGTTAGGTATGCTGGAACACGCTTGCAATCGCCACCTCGACACCTACAGAAAGATATCAGCAAATGATTGTCCGCTCAGCGGCACCTGAGCGATCGAGATTACTACACCAATACACTCTTGTACCAAAACTGTGCTAAACTTATTTAATGAGACATGCCCACAAAACACATCGAAACTTCGATTATTTCTCTCACGTAGCCCTTCGCCTTACACATATGGATACCATATCCTTCGCTCTATATACAATCACATGATAACAGTGCGTCTATTATAACACACCCCCACAACTCTCACGCCTCCATTCTTGACATGAACGTTCTCCCATTACGCCTCCATCTTCTACGAGCTTTGAGGGCGTACAGAGCAAGACACTTCGCTCTGACTCCGGCTGTCTCGTGTGACAACTCCACCAGTCCTATTATAATTTAATGAAAACAAAAACAATTCAACAGCAAAAACCAACACACAGACAGGAAACTGAAAACAAACTATCTGGGGAAGGAACCAAAGGGAGTGGACCATATACTCATCACGGCAGCACTAGCGGTAGTAAACACCATCACACGTCGACAGGTATGTATGAAGGAGTCAGCCGAGCAGAGCCTCTGCGTGGCTCGCACCTGCGCACGACCGGCTAGCACCAATGTAAATACCCGCGCGAACCGAACACGTGGCCTCTGCGCTTGCGATCACACATAGACTAGGACGCAAGAACGGCCCAGCTCTGACAACATACTTCACATTGGTTAAAACACATTTTGATTGAATAATCTTTTATTTTACCACAATATGTATTTGTTCGATCTTCACTCTATTTCACGTTAAACCATGCGAACTTGTCACACCACAAACTATTAAGTCTACTCGCTGGCCTCTGACTGACATACTGAAATCACATTCATGTACAGGCGCACGTTAACTGTTTTCCACCACAAATCAGATTCCCGCACCACACAGACACTGACGACTACGGTTCGATTCCATCACGCTCGACATACGACCGACAGCTCAAGCTAGGAAGAAATACGTATCGGTTACAGACCCACGAGACCAACACAATCACGCTCTTGCCGATCGCCGCCCAACCTCCTCAGGGAGACAGCTCATTACAAACCCTGACACCACCGTTTACACTAGAAACTGAAACCTATTTCGGATTTAAAGTATAATTCATGCTCTACACTAGCGATCTGTGATTGCCAGCTATTGCTCATCGCTTGCAGAGGCGCGTCACATCAAGATAGCACTATCACACCATCTTTTCACATCCCGGCGATACTTTCGTAGCCATTCCTAATGCAGCGAACCGTATCTTCAGACATTTAACTAAACAAGCATACGCTCTCTTGCACTCATCACTGCTCACGCGCAGCCTTGCCTAATATGGCCAAGCACATATTAAACTTACCCTGCTATTATGACTTATCTTATATATTCTTGTTCATTAATTTTAAAAGCAGTCACTAGGGGTAGGCACAAAACTCTATCACACACAAAACAAAAAAATAACAGCGATAAATCTGACACATGATGTACTAAGTAGTCTACACAATCCACGGCTGCGAGTCGTCCACAGCAAACCTCTGGCTAGTCCACGGCAGCTGACATATTACACCAAACTATATACTTGTATACTGCGACACCAACACGGAAGCGCGACAACCGCAATTAGCTGCTCCCTAAGCATCAGGGCCAGCCAACGCAAACGCTCAGCACAGACAAGCGACAGTCCTATGCGCGTACCTCTTGCCAGACACATCCTGTTGTACCCCATGTCCTATCTAGACCATCTCCACATTCCTGCACACGAAGCCAAACACCACTATCACATTGTCACTTAGAGGGCGAACGAAGATGTCCCTTCTCATCCTACTATAAAATCAACAATCACTAAAACAACTCATAACACCTATCTTGACAGAAAGACTCATGTGAAGCCAAATTAGAGGAACTTCTTGATGCAATTAATGTCACATTCGTTGTAATGATCGACCAAGGCGCAGCATGCTTAGAGTTCCACATAATTTTAATAAACTGAACAAACACGAAACGCTATACAACTAGTGCTGACAGGCAATTAGACAAGATCCACAACACAAAGGGAAATGCTGCCTAAAATGATCCCAATCAGAGACGACGATAAACAGCTGCCTCTGATTGGAACCATATCAGGCCACCATAGACATACAAAACACCTAATAACCCACCAAGTCACCATCACGCCCAACCAACACAGAAAAAAACAGCTTACTATGTAGGGCGTGACAATTAATGCTTAAAGCATGGGTGTCAAACTCTGGCCCGCGGGCCAAATTTGGCCCGTGGGTAATTATATTTGGCCCGCGAGACAATACCAAATTACTACTAGAGCTGGCCGCCGGTATTATACAGCCGCATTCACCGCTAATACTACGAATCCATATGCTCTGCTGTTGTTTTCGCGCGCCAATCAGGACAGGACCCAGAAACGCCCTCTCCTCTGTGACAGTAGTCATAGCAACATAGACGCTACAACTGTCAGCGCGCTATCCTTCCCAAAAAGGCGAAAAGAAAGGCAGAAAACAGGAGCTTTCTGGACAAGTGGGAGGCCAGAATATCTGTTTACATATGTAAAGACAAACCTGTTTGTCTTTGTTGTGGAGTCAACGTGGCTGTAAGTAAGGAGACAACATTAGACGACACTATGAAACGAAACACCATGACAAATACAAGGACATGGACATGACTCAAAGGAGCCAGAAAGTAGAGGAGATGAAATAAGTTGGTTCACAACAGATATGTTCAAAAAAGCCACATCACAAGTGAGCTGCTGTAAAGGCTAGTTATATAGTGGCAGCAGAGATCGCAAAATCAGCCCGGCCCTTTAATGAGGGAGAGTCGTGAAAAGTGCATGATGAAAGTTTGTGACCTCGTATGCCCAGAGAAAAAGCAAGCATTTTCAAACGTGAGCCTGAGCAGGAACACAGTAGCTGATCGCACATGTGATCTTGCACCCAATCTGTATGACCAGCTGATGGAAAAGGAAAAGATTTCGTTGCGCTTCTCCTCCGCTGTGATGAGAGCTGCGACGCATCTGGAAAAGTTTATTTGGTATTTAATCAGAAGCTGCAAATAGAAAAGAGGCATACGATTTTATTTATTTATTTAATAAAATGAATGCCATTGATGTGTTTTTTCATTTGAAATTCGATTTTGCATGTCTCCACTATTAAATTATATATTGTATGGTAATAAGCGATGCTTGTTCCATATTCAATGTTAAGCAAAACTTGTTGGGTCCATATTAAAAGGTTAATTTGTTCAATGTTGGCCGCGACTTTGTTCAGGTTTTACATTTGGCCACTGGTTATTTGAGTAAAACAGCTTACTATGTTCAGGGCGTGACAATTAAAGCCTTAAAGGCTGTGTGAACTCCAGGGCTGGATGGCATACCAAAGTTTTTTTTATATACTCAGAGGACCATTATTAGCATGTTTTAACCACTCCTATATAAATGGTAGATTATCAGACACGCAACAAGGTCTGATTTCATTATTACTGAAAAAGGATCCAAGTGGTATATATAATGATCCATTAAAAAAAATTGGAGGCCTCTTACACTTCAGTGTTGTGATGCAAAGATTCTAGCTAAATGCTTGGCGCATAGAATTAAAACGCTATTGTCAGATATTATTCATCCTAATCAGACAGTTTTTTTTTTACATGGACGATACATTGGAGATAATATAAGACAAATACTGGAAACAATAGAATACTATGAAATATCGGGGACACCAGGCCTGGTTTTCATAGCTGATTTTGAAAAGGCACGACTGGAGTTTATATAGAAATGCCTAGAATATTTAAAGTTTGGAGAATCTCTTATAAAATGGCTTAAAGTTATGTATAGTAACCCTAGGTGTAAAATCGTAAATAATGGCTACATCTCAAAGTTTTAAACAAGGTTTTCCACTATCGGCATATGTATTTTTTATTGCCATCGAAATGTTAGCTGTTAAAATTAGATCCAACAATAATATTAAGGGATYAGAAATCCGTGGCTTAAAAACTAAGGTATCATTGTACGCTGATGATTCATGTTTTCTTTAAATCACAATTAGAATCCCTCCAGTCTCATAGAGCATCTAGATACTTTTGCTAACCTCTCTGGATTAAAACCAAATAATGATAGTGTACTATATTACGTATTGGATCACACATTTAAACTTTTACATTACCGTGTAGTTTACCAATAAAATGGTCTGACGGGGATGTGCTTGGTATACAAATCCCGAAAGAAAGAAATGATCTCTCCAATACATTTTAATAGAAAGTTAAAAGAAAGAATTCCAATAAACAAAATYATGAACCAATCAAAGGACTCATATATATACAACATTGGAAAAACGAAACAAAATCCCAAAGCCGACTAAATTGCTATCTGACCCTAAACAGAGAATATGAATTGGCTGGTTATCTCTACTCTGTCAGAGATACGAAGCAGAGACAGATCCTTACCAAGTACAGGCTGAGTGACCACCGATTGGTAATAGAAACCGGCAGACATAAAAAGACACGGCTACCCAAAGAGGAGCGTGTATGTGGTCACTGCACGACAGGGGAGGTAGAAACAGAGATGCACTTTCTCCTTTACTGTGATAAATATTCCTCACCAAGAGATTCATTATTCACAGAAATTACTACATTTATTCCAAATTTTAACTTATTAAACCCAGAGGAAAAACTAAAAATACTCATGGGCGAAGGATCTAATGCCCCTTGCAGCCAAATATGTATTCCTGCCATAGCCTGAGGGACACCATAATAACATCTGCATAGTAACAGTAACTTACTATATACTATTATTGTTGTTTATCATCCCAAATATGTATGTATGGGCTGGTAATTATGATAGCCAGTTAATGATGTGGTGGTGGTGGTAGTATGAATGATAAGTTGTAGTACCAATGTAATGGTGAAATGACCGTTATTTAGTTATAAGTATAGTTATAGTTCATTTTTTATATATTTTTATATATTATTACATTACATTCGATTATTGACTGTTACCATTTTATGGTTACTTTTTTATATTTAATTTTGTTATATTATTTACTGCCATTCTATATATTATTTGTCATTGTTTATAAATTATTACATTATATTGTATACATGTTGCTTTGGCAATTGACATTTTTTCATGCCAATAAAGCAGCTTGAACTTTGAAAGTTAGCAAAAATAAAAAATCTTGCTACCATGGAAAGGAAAATACCTGTGTGGAAATCACCCTGATTTAACTCTTAGTCATATCACAGTTACCTACTTTGTTCGGTTTTCCTACACCTACGACCTGCTTTATAAATTATCAACAAAAATATACAATTTTATTCTAATGGCAAGCCAGACAAAATTAAAAGGGACCTATTTATATAACAATATGAACTCAGAGGCAGAAAATATTATAAATATATAGCATTAGACCTCTCACTAAAAGCATCACTCATACAAATTATACCTTAAATCTGAAATTTCTGTAGGTAGTCTCACCCTTGTTAAGAATGGCCTTTTTTCCCCCTTTATCCATATACAACTGCTCACTTCTCGTTGTTTGAAAAATCTCAAATATAAAACAACCATATAAAGTTTGTGCAATCCAGTTTAATGAAAAGACAAACAAATAGTGGTAAAATAAAAAGATTATTCAATCAAAATGTTTTAAAAAAAGTATAATTGTCAAGTGTGCGTCTCTCCGCCTCTTAGTCACCAGGCTGCTCGTTATGGCCACACCTGGACTCCATCACCCCCATTACCTTCCCTATAATATGTCACTCCCTTTGGTTCCTTCCCCACAGTTGTTTCAGTTCCTGTCTGTGTGTTTGGGTTTGTGTTTCTTTTTCGTTCATAATTATAAATAGGACTGGTGGAGTTGTCACACAGACACATGGAAATGTCTGCTCTACCCAAAATTACAACAAAAATGGAAGAGGCAAGTAGAGGGAGAGGGGGGGGGATTAAAGAACAAATGGTTAAAGAAAATGGTCATAAATAAAAAATATACAAATTTCATTTAAGGATAAAAAAAAWTGACAGCTGTGCCATATAAATTGCAAAATAGTTGTGAAGAGATTTGATGTACCTATTCCATGGCACATGGTTTATGAATTGACACGCAAAACAACGCCGGATTCAAAACTTCACGTTTTTCTATTTAAATTATTATACAAAATTCTTGCAACTAATAGAATGTTATATATATGGGGTATTCCAGCTCAGCAGATTTTGCTGTGAGTAGGCAGTCATTTATTTTGGTACTGTCCATATGTAGCGTCGTTTTTGGCCACAGGTCCAGGAATGGTTGAAGAATTGCAACGTTGACCTAGAACTAACGCTGCAGATAGCAATACTGGGTGATTTGAAAAGTCAGTCAATTGATCAATAATATAATAATTATTTTGGCAACATGTTTTCTTTAATTTACAATCTGTAGAAGCTGGTTCAGCATTTTTGTGAAGCATTACAGCACAGTTGAACAAAATATGGCAACTAGAAATCCAGAATGGATTAAGAGATAGATGGGAGGGGTTGAATGGAGCTGAAGAGTGGGACTAATAACAAATAGGTTCAGAAATGTTGTGAAATAGGACAGTTACAAATAGAAAATCAAACTGGATAGACATCAGAAATAGAGGAAGGACTAAAAACAAACAAAATATAACTATTGTAAAATATGTATAAATTGAAGGGTTAATGTTTATTCGTTTACTCCAATTGGGGGAGGGGTGGTGGGGAATAATAAAGGTATATATTTACCCCAAAATATGGGGGATTGGAAATTATGCAGACAATTACATTGATGGAAGCAATCTTTCTGCAATAAAGCTGATTCACCCCTTAAAATAATATTTGATTAAAGTCCGACAATCTAAGCCAATCCCGTCTGTTTTGCCCAATAGTTACACACGTTTCGGTTGTTGTTAAACAACCAACTAACCCGTCATCGAATCTAAAAATATCACCTATTAGAAAGACAAAACCCAATGCAAACTTTAATGCTGTTTGGTCTACAGACATATGATCACCAGTGACTGAGGAAAAACTGAATTGACAATGTGTGAACACAGCCTGGCCATAGGACAGAACCTAAATTATTATGTTTACCTATAAAAACCGGTAGTGATCTGCGGTCACAGGCAGACCTGGCTGCCAGAGATGAGACTGTGGGGCACCTCCCTGAGAGAAGTAGAAACAGAGCTGCAATCATTTTACACTGCAAGACATATGAAGGCAACAGTTTTCTTCCCAAAATTGTAAAAACAAGTGCTAAATTTAAGAAAAAATCAAATCAATAACATCCTTATTTCATTTGTTCATTGATGGCATCATTTTTCACCCCTCATACTGGTTAAATTAGAGTAACTTTACTTTAACAGTAATATTATTTCGTAAACGTACAACATTGAAATAAGCGGTGGGGTAATCCATGTGAATCTGAAGTAGCAGACTGTTCTCACTTTGTCTGTAAATATATGTGGAGAATCAGCAAAGAAGGGGACGTTTAGATAAATATTCTATGTGGATTACGATAATATAAGGGATTCAAAATTGGAAAGAGTATTTGAGACAAYTGCATTGTGTTAAAATTCCAACAGGCTACAWTATAAATCCAAAGACAGAAGTGCTTTATAAGGACTGCCTCTGACCGTCAGTGCTGGACACGTACTTTCATTAGTTATCAGAAACAGCCAAGGCATCCAGTCTGAAGGTCTTCTTTGGCACGTAAGGCTAAAGTTGTATACCCTCCATGTTGAAGATCTGAACACTTGTCATGTCGGATGTCATCTTGCTGAAAATAATATTCATATAAAAACTGATTTTGTCAGGAGAAAAAGTTTATGAAATTAGAATTGAACAAAATGTGTATTTTTGAAGTTGTTTTTTTTCTATGTTTTGAAGCGTATTACCTTCTTCAYATCTTTGTGGAGAACACAGTCAATGTAGGGGGCAGTGCTGTCATGGAAGTCTTTGCTGCAAACAACACAGTTTATAAAAGGCTGCAGAGACAGAGAAAGCACATTAAGTAAAAATGTATAGACGTGGTTAATTTTTTTTTTACATTTAACCTTTATTTAACTAGGCAAGTCAGTTGAACAAATTCTTATTTACAATGACTGCCAAACCCGGATGATGCTGGGCCAATTGTGCGCCGCCCCATGGGACTCCCAATCACGGCCGGATGTGATACAACCTGGGTTCAAACCAGGGACTGTAGTGACACCGCTGCGCCACATGGGAGCCCTAAATACTAAACACTGAATTTCATGCATTTGGACATGGGTGAGCTTGTACTGACCTCCTTCATATTCCAGAGTCGAGGTCAATTCAATATTTTAACTGAAAWMTACACCTCAGCTTCATTATCTACAAATCAGAAATGATCACAGAGGGCTACAACTCTAATCACACACATGGAGGATCTAAACTACTGCCGTGAAGCACTGCTCTAAACCAGAGCATGCAGTCCAATGTGCTCTTAGGAGTTGAATGTATCCTTATCCTTTACAAGAAAACTATTTCAAATAGTATGTGGATATTTAAGACACACAGCTATGGCATGTTACCAAGCGATAAGAGGATATAAGACACATGGAGGATCTGAACTACTCACCCTTCTGGATTTAAAGCCACATTCAGGGCGATGTTTATGTTCACTGTCACTACTGGCCTTAGAGCAAACTGTTGCTTTCAAGAACAAGTTGATTTTAAATTCCCGAGCGTTGATCTGTAGACAGAAAGATGGAAGGAGMCATTTATCATTTTTATGATAAACAGTGAATCACACATGAAAAAAACAAACATGAATAATTTAAATCTTACCTCAGATTTTCCAAGAACTTGTAAAAAATTGAGGTGCTCTATTCGATTGTTCTGAAACTCACTATTCTTATTTGCATATCTTATA
>NC_036859.1:37823633-37867755 GCF_002910315.2 Salvelinus sp. IW2-2015
TTAATTATACCCATAACAGTATCCTCCTGCCCCCTATCCCATCTTTAGTGCAACCCGGATCTACGGAGAATCAGATGTGAGCCAGGATCACCAAGCTGATCCTGGCTTAATCCCTTATCCTAGTTTTTGTGCAACAGGCCCCAGCGCTGCACAATAAATGGTTAGTGTTTTTGTCTCGAAAAAAATCCTCGTTATTTTCGATGTCCAATTGTCTTCGGCGCGTTTGGGCCGGGGTTAAACATATCCAAACGCGCTGAAATTCTGGTTCAGCTTTCATTTCAACAACATCTTCATTCAAAAGGGCTGACATTAGGCCTGGTCTTGTCGAAGAGAAAAAAGAAACTTCAAAACTAATACTGAATTCTCAATCATCTAGGCCCGTGCTGTCTTTAACATATAGCTTCAATAAAGTTCCAACCGGAATATTCCTTCTGTCTGCGTGAGCCATGGAACGTCAGTGGCTTGCATGAAGAAAACGCATGATCAGGAAATGGGTGCTTGATGGTCACCTGACTGATTCTGCTCCCATTATCTCCCAGAACACCATAGAGGTCTCACTGGAATTTCTATTTATTGCTGACATCTAGTGGAACCCCTAGGCAGTGCAACTTCAGCCATACGTCATTTGGAATTCTTTTGGGACTCTGTTGAATACAGACAATCTCAGATTTCCGGTTTGATTTCAACTCAGGATTTTGCCTGCCAATATGAGTTCTGTTAATCTCAGAGAAATAATTCAAACAGTTTTAGAAACTTTGGAGTGTTTTCTATCCAATATTAATAATAATATGCAAATATTAGGAACTATGACTAAGGAGCAGGCCGTTTGAAATGGGCACCTTTCATCCAAGCTACTCAATACTGCACCTGCAGCCATAAAAGGATAAAGATGATGAACCCAAACCACGCTGCATTTTGGTCTGATTCATACAACAACGTTTGTGACAGAAGATCCCACCACCCACGGACCAAGCAGCGTGCCCAGGAGGAGCAGGGATCCTGGGCCTGGGAGGAAAGCCAGGAGTGGAGGACATCCTGGACTTGGGACAAAATAATTGCAGGAGACAAAAGCCTGCCATGGAAGCAGGCGGAGGCAGCGAAGGAGAGGCAGCGACGACACCGGGGTTCGCGGCCACAACGTAGGCCCAAGAAGCAGCCTCAAATATTTTTTGGGGTGGGCACACGGGGTGGTCGGCGACGCTGAGGGGTGAGTCAGAGACCATGGAGGAAGCGTTGGATAGATTGAGAGAGAGTGAACGGAGGGGTGAGAGAGAGACCTTCGAGGAGTGGTGGCGAAATATGAAGAGAGTGAAGCGGAAGAGCTGTTGGTTTGGCTGGAGAGGCAAGACAGGCGCCCTGAAGAGCGTGTTAGCCGTCCGATGCCACCAGCTCTCCGCACTCGCTTTGAGGAGAGTGTCATTGTTTCGGTACAATGTGTGCCGGTTCATTTTGTTCTTTATTGTTTTTTGCCGGTTCACGTTTAATAAAGATGATGAACCCAAACCACGCTGCACTTTGGTCCGATTCTTACAACAACGTTCGTGACACAGTCACCTCGTGTTTTGTACAGATGACTCAAAGCAGTCAACGGAAGAAGGCCAACGTTGTACAACATTTTGTCTGCCTCATGAAAAAAATAATCTCTAAATGTTTATGTGTGATTAAATGCTATTGATATTTTTCACTTCAGCTCTTTGTGATTTGTGTTCCTTTGATTTAATGCTTTTGTGGTGTGCACTACATCTGATAACTTCTGTTTTATAGTACTGTAACTTATGACTAACCTCCACAATTGAAATATTATACACACACACACACACACAGTGTACAAAACATTAAGGACACCTTCCTAATATTAAGTTGCACCCCCTCCTCTTTTCCCTTAGAACAGCAAGGTGTCGAAAGCGTTTGACAGTTATGCTGGTCCATGTTGACTCCAATGCTTCCCACAGTTGTGTCAAGTTGGCTGGATGTCCTTTGGGTGGTGGACCATTCTTGATACACACGGAAAACTGCTGAGCGTGAAAAACACAGCAACGTTGCAGTTCTTGACAAAAAACGGTGCGCCTGGCACCTACTACCAGAACCCATTCAAAGGCACTTAAATAGTTAGTCTTGCCCATTGACCCTCTGAATGGCACACATACACAATCCGTCTCAATTGTCTCGAGGCTTAAAAATCCTTCTTTAATCTGTCTCCTCCCCTTCATCTAAACTGATTGAAGTGGATTTAATAAGTGACATCAATAAGGGATCATAGCTTTCACATGGATTCACCTGGGCAGTCTATGTCATGGAAAGAGCAAGTTTCCTTAATGTTTTGTATACTCAGTGCATACATACATACATACTTTCAGAATGGCAGACTAAGGCCTAGTTTTCTGTGACATTTTAGAGGCAGAAAGTATGAATAGGAAGGCCCCACTCACGCACCCACACACCCATGAAGAAGTTTTACACAAAGAAGAACGAACAGAGAAAAATTGACGTTGAACAGAAGAAATTCATTGGGACTGGAATTTATTAAAATAATAATTAAAGGTTAAATATGTTGAATGTTAAAGGTTGACTTAAGTAATATAGTCAAATGGTTAAGGATGAAATGTTGGTTTTAAGGTATATTTGGACTATGTCTATTAGGCTTGGAGGATAAGGTCTTAGGAGGTTGATAGTGATACGTTAGAATGTTGAAATAAGAGAATGGTGGGATGTTGGATGTTTAAGATGTAACTGGAGAAATAGAATTAGGTTAGAGTGAGATTAGAATTGAGTGAAATTAGAATAGTCAAGGGAATAAGAAGTGTTAATGTTTAAAACTAGTAATGGTGATGATATGTAGCTAAAAGTATATTAAGGGTGCAAGCTTGACCGAGAACACCAGCCAGCATAGACTGTTAGGAGGCAGGAAATCCTGTGGATCGAGGGGGAGGAGCTTGGTGGTTGTTAGAAAGCCTAGGGTGACGGTAAAAGTGGGGGGTTAGTAGGTGGCTGAAAAAGTTTTTTGCAGATGCAAGTGCAAAAATAGGTGTAGGCAGAAAAGAATGATAGATAGGGGTGGGGCTAGGACCACAGATACAGTGCATTCAGAAAGAATTCAGACCCCTTCACTTTTTCAACATTTTGTTTTACAGCCTTAATTTTAAAATAGATTAAAGAGAAAACATTTTCTCATCAATCTACCAAAATATCCCATAATGACTAAGCAACAAACTGTTTTTTGAAATGTTTTCAAACTGAAATATCACATTTACATTAGTAGTTAGACCCTTTACTCGTTCTTTTTTTGTTAAAGCACCTTTTGGCAGCGATCACAGCCCGAGTCTTCTTGGTGTATCGACAGTACAAGCTCCTTCAAGACTGTTGATGAAAAGCAATTCCTCATGAAGCTGCTTGAGAGAATGCCAAGAGTGTGCAAAGCTGTCATCAAGGCAAACTCAAATCTATTTGAATTTGTTTAACATTTTTTGGGTTACTAACTGATTGCATGTGCTTATTTCATAGTTTTGATGTCTTCACTATTATATTCTACGCATATGACGAAAATGGTAACACGAATAAAGAGCAACCGTACTGTAATGAGTAGGTGGTGTTAAAGGTTTGAACTGTACTAAATATAACAGCTGCGAAAACAATATAAGGGAACACTAAAATAACAAATCCTAGATCTTTGATGAATGAAATATTCTTATTAAATACTTTTTTCTTTACATAGTTGAATGTGCTGACAACAAAATCACAAAAAATGATCAATGGAAATCAAATTTTATCAAACCATGAGGTCTGGATTTGGGAGTCACACTCAAAATTAAAGTGGAAACCACCACTACAGGCTGATCCAACTTTGATGTAATGTCCTTAAAACACGTCAAAACATGAGGCTCAAGTAGTGTGTGTGACCTCCCGAAATGTGCCTGTATGACCTCCCCTACAACGCCTGGGCATGCTCCCTGATGAGGGTGGCGGATGGTCCTCCTGAGGGATCTTCCTCCCGACCTGGACTAAAGCATTCGCAACTCCTGGACAGTCCTGTGGTGCAACGTGGCGTTGGTGGATGGAGCGAGACATGATGTCCCAGATGTGCTCAATTGGATCAGGTCTGGGGAACGGACGGGCCAGTCCATAGCATCAAAGCCTTCCTCCTTGCAGGAATGCTGACACACTCCAGCCACATGAGGTCTACGGCATTGTCTTGCATTAGGAGGAACCCAGGGCCAAGCACCGCATATGGTCTTCACAAGGGGGTCTGAGGATCGCATCTCGGTAACCTAATGGCAGTCGGTAGGCCTCTGGTGAGCACATGGAGGGCTGTGCGGCCCCAAAGAAATGCACACCACACCATGACTGACCCAGGCCCAAACCGGTCATGCTTGGAGGATGATGCAGGCAGCAGAACGTTTCTCTCACGGCGTCTCCAGACTCTGTCACGTCTGTCACATGTGCTCATGTGCAAGTGTGAACTTGCTTTCATCTGTGAAGAGCACATGGGCGCAGTGGCGAATTTGCCAATCTTGGTGTTCTCCTGGCAATGCAACGTCCTGCACAGGTGGTTGGGCTGTAGCACCACCCCACTTGTGGACGTCGGGCCTAAATACCACCCTCATGGAGTCCCGTTTTCTGACCGTTTGAGCAGACACATCTCATTTTGTGGCCTGCTGGAGGTCATTTTGGCAGGGCTTGGCAGTGCTCCACCTGCTCCTCTTGCACAAAGGCGGAGGTAGGTCCTGCTGCTGGGTTGTTTGCCCTCCTACGGCTCCCTCCACGTCTCCTGATGTACTGGGGCCTGTCTCCTGGTAGCGCCTCCAACAGCCTCTGGACACTAACGGCTGACGAGAAACACACTTTTTGAATGCTGGGCGGTGCTTTCACTCTAGTGGTAGCATGAGACGGAGTCTACAACCACACTAAGTGGCTCAGGTAGGCAGCTCATCCAGGATGGCACATGAATGCATCGCTCGCCATTACTAGAGTGAAAGCACCGCCAGCATTCAAAAGTGACCAAAACACTAGCCAGGAAGCATAGGAACTGAGAAGTGGTCTGTGGTCACCACCTGCAGAACACTCCTTTATTGGGGGTGTCTTGCTATTGCCTATAATTTTCCACCTTTTGTCTAACCATTTGCACACAGCATTGTGAAATGTATTGTCAATCAGTGTTGCTTCCTAAGTGGACAGTTTGATTTCACAGAAGTGTGATTGACTTGGAGTTACATTGTGTGTTTAAGTGTTCCCTTTATTTTTTTGAGCAGTGTTATATATATATTATACTGTGGGGCAAAAAGTATTTAGTCAGTTGATTCCACCAATGTGTGCACAAGTATTCTCCGCACTTAAAAATGATGAAGAGAGAGGCACTGTGTAATTTTTGTATGCATAGGTATGATACTCAACTATGAACAGGGGACAATTTGAAAAGACAAAATCCAGAAAATCACATTGTAGGATTTTTTAATGAATTTTTTTGCAAATTATGGTGGAAAATAAGTATTTGGGCAATAACTAAAAGTTTACTCAATACTTTTTAATACCTTTGTTGCAATGACAGAGGTCAAAACGTTTGTGTAAGTATTCACAAGGTTTTTCACACACTGTTTGCTGGTATTTTGGCCCATTCCTCATGCAGATCTCCTCTAGAGCAGTGATGTTTGGGGCTATTGCTGGGCAACACGGACTTTCACTCCCTCCAAAGATTTTCTATGGGTTGAGATCTGGAGACTGGCTAGGCACTCCAGGACCTTGAGAATGGCTTCTTACGAAGCCACTCCTTCGTTGACTCGGGCGGTGTGTTTGGGATCATTTGTCATGCTGAAGACCCACCACGTTTCATCTTCATGCCCTTGCTGATGGGTAGGATTTGTTACTGTTGATCCCAGCTCTCTGCAAGGTCCATTCACTAGGTCCCCGCGTGTGGTTCTGGCGGTATTTTGCCTCACCGGTTCTTGTGATCATTTTGACCCATGGGTACGAGATCTTGCGTGGAGCCCCCAGATCGGGAGTTTATCAGTGGTCTTGTATGTCTTCCATTTCTAATAAATTGCTCCCACATGTTTGATTTCTTCAAACCAGACTGCTTACTATGCAGATTCAGTCTCCCAGCTGGTCAGGTCTACAATTTTGTTTCTGTGTCCTTTGACAGCTGTGTTTGGTTCCTTGGCCAGCTAGTGGAGTTTGGAGTGTGCCTGTTTGAGGTTGTGGACAGGGTGTCTTTTATTACTGATAACAAGTTGCACACCAGGTGCATTAATACAGGTTAACGAGTGAGACAGAGGAGCCTTCTTAAAGAAGAAGTTACAGGTCTGGTGAGAGCCAGAATGCTTCCTTGTTTGTAGGTGACAAATCTTTTTTCCACCAATAATTTGCAAATAAGATTCAATAAACATCCTACAATGTGATTTTCTGGATTTTTTTTTCCTCATTTTGTCTGTCATAGTTGAAGTGTACCTATGATGAAAATTACAGGCCTCTCTCATCTTTTTAAGTGGGGAGAACTTGCCACAATTGGTGGCTGACTGAATACTTATTTGCCCCACTGTATACACACACACACACACACCACACACACACATAGAGATACATACATACATACACACGCAGCATGCAGATCCTGTATCCAAGATGGTAGCATGTCAAGTCGTTTGTGACTAGTATTTTTTAAACTATGTGTATATGGTGGAGCAAATCTACACTTTACTTGTTGTGTAGTGCAAATTATTTAGTTTTGCTGGTGTAAGATCGCGGGACACCCTCAACTTGGATAATTTTTTATTATCGCTATTTGCACTTCCCTATTCAAAGTTTACCTAAGTAAAACCCTCTTCTGTCTGGCCTGGGTGCTATCCTCTGCTTTCCCTCCGCGGAGAGTCCTCGTCCAAGCTGCTCCTCTTCGCTCTCCACTGGCTTTCAGCGGCAGCTCAACAATCCCCAACCCGTTCTCAATCTACTCACACACGTACACTATGGACGCCGTTTGGGTCTGAAAGCACGTGGTCAAAACGCATATTTTTAATGCTGTGTGTAAAGTAAACAGGGTGCAGGCACTAAATTAACGCGTACACGCGTTACATTAACTTGACGTGCAGGACCGCTTGCAGCCGTTTATTTAACACATGTTGAACCACCTGCAAGCACATTTGCACGTGCTTATATGACGCGTGTAGGCGTTAATTTAGCGCATGAAGACGTTAAAAAACCTTTCTAGGGCAGGCGTTCCGCTAGGCGAACCTCGACAACATTCCGCTGAAAAGGCAGCGCCAAATTCAAAAATATTTTATTTAATATGTAACTTTTCACACATTAACAGAGTCCAATACAGCAAATGAAAGATAAACATCTAGGGGGCAGTTCACTCTGGGCACGCTATTCATCCAAAAGTGAAAATGCTGCCCCCTATCCCAAAAAGGTGCCTACAGCCTAAATATACACCTACACACGCTAARTTAACACATTCCTTAATATGCTAATTTTACTAGACAATTTCCCTAGCTCCTCCTTTCAACCAGATTTCACAGTTTGAAGGAACTTCCTTTTCCACTGCAAGCAGAGTTTTCAGCCTTTACAAGATAACGGGTTTGTCTTTGAAATGTGTTGTTACTGAATCTAAAGTTTATCAGCTAGTTTACAGTGGAAGGATCTGTTTCTCCCTGGCTATAAAATTCAGCTAACATTAATCTAGCACCAGGATCAGCAGTGCTTAACATAYGCCAAATCAGATATTTTTCTAGCTAATTTAGCTAACGTCGGTAGCCTCGAACGCCGGCCATATTATATCATTTAGTTAGCCTCAAATTTTGCCAGGTCATACTGCTAGCCGCAGTGAACGACACCGTCTTGTGTTTTCTTAAAAGTCCTGCTGAAAAAACATGTAAACTATAACAGCCACGGAAACACATTGGACTGTGTTAATACTATCAAGGTAAATTAACTTACATACTAGCAAGATTGTTGCTTGCATGCAGGGCCAGGCATACATAGATTAGACAACAGAGATGCTCAAAATCCTGGTAGTTCTCGATTTTTGGACTATTGTCTTTATTTTGCTTTATCATTGACTTAAGACAAGCTACCTAAATGTGACTTATCGGCTAGTACTGAAGCAGGACATGTTTTTGAGTTACGTTTTTAGCCCAAAGCCTTGTATTTAAGCAAAACAACTTAAGGTAGSCAACTTCTTCAMCCTGACTGGCTTTCATTTAAATGCTAGCGTTAGCCGCGCTAGCTCGCGATTAGAATGATGACACAGAAAAGCTCARACAAAGCAAATTTGGCTAGTGACAACCTTGTAAAACCTTTGCTAACATCTAACGTTACATGTCAGCTTTCGAACAGAGTAGACTTCAATGTGCACGTTCATTTTTTGAATYTATTCCATCAAAGCTTATTAGGGTAAAATAACTTCAGGCATATACCCAGTACTGCTTCAAAGGAATAGTTTCCCATTCCTTKTGCTTTATTTTCACAATTGTCTCTTGCAGAAGGGAACCATGAAGAGGAGCTTGGAGTGGGCAAGGGAGAGMCTGATAAAGCAGCAGAGAATACCTGATTCATCAAGTATCAATTGATTTTGTTGATTCTCACCTGGTTGGCATGCATGCACAACACGACAAGGTATGCAACATTAAGCCCAATCAAATATCCAATGTTATTAAAACATATCCCAATTTACAGTCAAGCAACGTTTGTCAGTTGTGTTAATGTTATGAACTACAAACAATCTATAGTTCTTGGAGTCAATGAATRGATTGAAAGTGACTACAATTAGACATTTTAAAACTGTGCCAGTAAAGATGACAAAGTAATCTGCTCTTATGGTTCTGTTTACATTTTTTCCAGATCCCTTTAATCTGARACTCTTAATGTTTGACGTCAGGCAAAATGTCTTCAYCCACCGTAGGACCGAGTGCCGCAGGTTGGCATTTGACTGCAGTGTCTGTGGGTGTACCAGGAAAGGACGTAAGAAGTTATGATATCGAAGCTTCTTACTGCAGCCCAGTCGATATCCATAAAAAAAAAAAAAATGGAACAATAGATTGTGCTACACTATGCACAACTCCAGTTTGCCTATTGTCCCAACAAATGTCAATTATACATTTTTAAATACATCAGAGTGCATTTTCTTTTATAGCTCTGCTTTCAATGCCATCCTTACCCACAAGCTGGTTAGCAGGCTCTGGGTGTAAATCCTGTAATAACAAATTKGATTTTTTACATTATAAGAATGTGTATCTCCAGAATGGACCCGACACTACCACGTTACACACAAGTACATGAAGGAGCTGTGGGACCTGACATAATGGTGATAGGACAACAGTCTCAGCATTAGCAAAGCAAAGTAGATGGTGATACTTGACCATTCTCCCATCTACTGTACATTGACATGGAGATGATCAGCAGCTTCAAGTTCCTGGGCACCCTGATATCCTTTTCTGCCCTTAGTTACTTCACTCAAAGTCCCACTTGTGCTTCTCCACTACCCTCAAACTTGCTGCACCCACGACCTGTGTACCAACTACAGTGTCTTATTGCCATAACACATGTAAATGAAATGTCCATATTTACTGTAAGATTTATTTATGGTAACATTGCACATGTTGTAACGGTCCCTTGACATACATGACTTAACTACTTTGCATAATGCTCAGTTTACCCACTAAGAAATCATACATTTATTTAAATTTTAAAGCTGCATTATGTATTACTGTGTCCAATTGATTCTGTTTGGTTGTAATGTTGTTGAAAACTTTCACTACACAACTTTTTTTTGCTGATGGACAATCCTGTCGGAAACTTTCATAATATCAATTATTTTGGGACACCTAATTAACATTGACTGCAGTATTCCGAACATGCTAGGTGGTCATGCAATAAACGTTTTGGATAATTCCCCTTAAATTATTTTTTTTAATCAAATATTGTATTTGTCACATGCGCCAAATACAACAGTGAAATGCCTACTTACAAGCCCTTAACCAACAATGCAGTTACAAGAAAAGTAAATAATTAAAGAGCATCAGTAAAATAACAATAGCGAGCCTATATACAGGGGATACCGGTACAGAGAATGTGCGGGGGCACTGGTTAGTCGAGTTAATATATACATGTAGGTAGAGATATTAAAGTGACTATGCATAGATAGAGTAGCAGCAAATAGTCTGTGTAGCCATTTGATTAGATGTTCAGTAGTCTGTAGAATCTGGTAGAATCTGTTTAGAAGCCTCTTGGACCTAGACTTGGTGCTCCGGTACAGCTTGCCGTGCGGTTGCAGAGAACTGTAGCTGTGGCTCCACTGGCAATCCCAGCCTAGGAATGCTGAAGCCCCGAAAGTGAAAATGAAACCCTTTAACCACGGAGGTTATGTGTTCCCCCCTGAAAAAAGGAAAGGGGGGGACATTAAAGTCCATAAGTAACACTTGTTGGAGAACACAATACTCTTAAGTGAAAGTAGTTTGTGATTTAATTTATCTACTACATTCTTAGGGGGCCCATGGAAGAATAAGGCTACAAAATGCTGTCCCACAGTTGTGAGTGATTAGGTGATGTTTTACTGATGTGGGCCGTGTTACTTCAATGATCATGGTTTTGCATCTAACCTTCCACCTCCAGAAGTCAGTCCCTCCGGAAACATATGACTCCTCTCTCTATTGCTCTTTGATTGGTACCAGGTGGGGAGCGCTCTGCTTTGGAGAGAGAAGCTATGTCTTTGGCCAAAAGAGGTTTCTCAGCGTAGATGAAAACCTCTCTGAGGCTTGAGTGTCTATTCATGTAAGACAGGAGACCTAGACACTCCAGACCCTCTTTGAATCTATAAAGGGAAAAAAAAGTATGAATTTGCCCTGAAGAATTTAACTAAACTTGAGATTCCTTAGATATATGGAAACTCACTACTCAAGAGCATCCCGTATCCTGCTTTCTAAGTAGAACTTTGTGGCTGACTCCACCAGGGCATCCCTCTCCAATGTACGAATGTATCGCACTGGACCCAACATGACCACTTCCTGTGCCTCGTCAACAGTTTGTGCTACTGGATCTTAGATTGTTTATTGAACTGTGTTTTGGGACATATTAGCAAAACAATAAACTGATTATCACTACCCTTAAAGATTGACTGCCAACAAAAATAAACCAAATCCAGCTGGAAAAGTTCTCATGAACTACAACCCAAAATGTTTTCAAACTTAGTGCAAATTAACAGTAACATGACATCTATCATAGTATAAAGTACTTACCTTCTCCAACTTCTCTCTAAAGTCATATTCTGCAATTTCTTTCAGTTCTGGCACAGGTTGTAGGCCACACACATGCCTGTATAGCCTCTCTGAAAAAATGTGGCTCTACACCCCCATGTTGCTGTCACACAGAAGACAAACAATAAATAAAGGACACATTACATACAAAAATCAAATGTCTTACTCAAGTCATATATATTGCCATAAACAAACGTGTCTTTGTTGGTGTAAAAGGTTAACTCACCTTGAGAGTTGCAAGAAAGGCATTTTTGTCAATCAGGTCCCTCAAAATATTGCAGAGGAATGGATGGCACTCATTAGCAGCCGGATAAATTCTCTTGAGGGACCACTCTCATCAGCTGCCCCTTTTCCGTTAGCATCCCTAAAAACCATGTCTATTTTTGCCTCCGGATTAAAGCGGGCTCTCTTAAAGCCTCTCATTGCACAATCATAAACGTTGTCCCTCATCACATTCATTTGGTTGGCATCTCATTAACTTCAGCAGTGTTTGGAGGTCAACACTAAAAGAGACATTCAGAATAACAAAGTTCAGATACTTCCCACAATTCATCTGTAATAACAAGACATTTAATTATTTACAGGGATGACTTACTCATTGTCATCACCAACATCAACAGAAGAGTGTGGTGAAGGTGGACGATAAGCCTCAGGGAATGGTGGAGGGGAGGCCACAGGAAGTGGTATAGGTGGAGGGGGGCCACAAGAAGTGGTGCAGAAGATGGGGTGCCACAGGAATAGGTGCTGCCACAAGTGTAGCCTCGTTTGTAGAAGTAGTCTGTAAAGGTCATTTAAAGGCTTATACATTTCAAAAACATGGAGAAAGCAATAAAGCTGTCAAACAATGTGATTGCGTTCTGAAAATGATTTACAGAAAGTCCGTCCTAACTGGAGGGAACGCCATATCTAGAGACAGCATTCATAAAGCAATCCATTACAGTACTGCTGTGATTGTTGCTGGAAGCACAGAGAAGCACAACGAGGCAGCTGCACCCATCAATGCCAGCATGTATGACTGTCCTCCACCTAAATCAGAAAACACAGCACTGGTTGATACAAAAGCCGAAAACATGAAATATACAAACATCACCATCCTCTTTTACCACTTAGATGCTGCATCAGGTTCCTGCAGTATATAGCAAAACAGCAGACCATATATTAAATTAACATCCAAAATGTGGAACAATGTTATTAATGAATCAAGTTAATGAGTCAAGAGGACAGACTCTCCTGTTGTTCACCCTTAGGAACAAATACTTTGTTCCAACCATTTTTGTCTCAGTATGTCCTCAATATAAGCATGTTTGTTAATTTCATGATGCAGATATTCTATTGATCACAGACGTAGCAGAAACACAATAAAACAATTATTATCGACATGATTGACATACTGGGCCATTGCTTGCTAAACTGAACTGTTAGTTGTTGAACAATTTGAGATGTTACAATGTACTTCTACTTCTCACCAGTGATATAGATAATTGTGTCTATCACAAAGATACATCTAACTTAACAGTTTGTGGTTTCCATCAAGGTGCCATAACGAGTTTGGTCCAGTAACACGGTATGACCTTCTATGTAGCCTCTGAGACATGGCTCTGGCCTCGGGTTAACACGAATCATGCTGTCCCTCACTCTGCGGCTCTGCACCCGAACACCAAACCGGTATCAAACATAACATCACTGTTTGAAGCTGGTGTACAAAACCGAAAGTAAAAGATGCAAACACGAAATTTACGAACGGGACGTATAGAAATAACGCACATGGTACAGATCTACGGCGTAGACCTGCTTTCAATGAGAATGACCAAACTTAGTGATGAGCATTCCGGCTCTTTTCAGTGAGCCGGCTCGTTCGGCTCAGCTCACCAAAAAGAGCCGTCTATTTTGGCTCCCAAACGGCTCTTTAAAAAAAATATGTTTTGTATTTTTTTCAAGTCAAACAGTTTGCGATAGTTTGACTATGATTGGTGTTAAAACAATTCTAATTAAATAATTCAACGAAATCATACTCTACCTTAACCACAATGTATTTAACAATGCATTGGTTTGTTATGAAAAATAATGCTATTAAACATTTGCATTTAAAGTATAACTTTTTAATGTATACAAACAAAGTGCATATAAATCTAACCATTCAAAACTAATACAATCTGAACAACATAATAATAAAATATTGTACCATGTCAAAGAAAAATAAATAACAATGTGCAAAACTGCAGCATCCCACTTAAAACATTAAACTGGTCCCTCTTTTCTCTCTCTTCTTTATTGCCATGTTATAACTAGCAGCACACAGCAATGCTGACCATATCTTGCTTTTATGAGAGATTTGCATTCAGAAATGCAACCTGCATCACTTTCGAGGGGCTGATGAGGTTTCTTCTCTCAGTAATTGTTTGTCCCGTTTTCGAGAAGACCCTCTCAGAGGGAACGGATGTGGCCACTATGCAGAGTATCCCTGTCATTACTTTAGTAAGCCGTAGGTAGACAGAGGCCTTGTTCCTCCACCAGCTCAGAGGATCTGCAGATCTTTCGAGGAGGGGCTCCTCCAAATAGGATCGGACCTCCATTATGGCATCTGCTGAGGGATTCCTTTGTGCTGCATCCCCAGTTGCTCTCTCGTCAAACAGCATCCAAACAGCAGACGTTTGTGGCACTGCTGCTGGTGCTTCTGCTCCATCTGATCCCTCTTCTTCCTGTTGCCCTGGTGCCTGAGCCAGCTGACTGATGGGGCTGTCCATCCCTGCTGCTGAGGTTATTCTTTGAAGAGCCTCATCAATCGCTCTGGCATCACTGAAGGCTAACTTCTTAAACCTGGGGTCAAGTGCAGCGGTTTCTGATAGCACATGATTATATTCCATTCTGTGGAACTTTCTGTCCATTGATGAACGTAGGGTGTCCATCAACTCTGTCACATGTCCTGTGGTTACCTCCCATTCCTCATTGGTCAGAGCATCAACAGGTGCATAGACAATGGCCAGGGTAGAGATGATGGCATCCTTTGACTCAAGAAACCGCTTCAACATATAAAATGTTGAATTCTACCTTGTAGTGCAGTCTTGTTTAGGCCTCAGCTCAGGCATCCCCATCTGGCGTTGTGTAGACTTTAGTTTTTCAGCACCTACTGTGCTCCTGTGGAAGTATTCCACAGCTGCTTTCACTTTGTCCACAGTGGGATTCATCACATCTCTTACAATCAGGTTGATTGTGTGGGCAAGACATGGATGATGGGTCCATTTGAAAATGTTCATGGCTTTGGTTATGTTAGCTGCATTGTCGCTAACACAACAGACCACTTTTCCATCTACTTGCCATTCTCTGGCCACTCTCAACAGTTCCTCTGCCAAGTTCTCTGAGGAGTGTCTGTCGCTAACTCAAAGCAGTCCAGAAGACAGCTAGACATCAAAAAATCTTCAATGAAGTGACATGTAACTGACATGTAAGAAGTGGTTACCCTTGATGTCCAGCAGTCAGTGGTAAGGCAAACTGCGGTTGCCTTTTGGACTCTTTCCCGCACTGAAGCCTGTGTGCTCTCATACAGTTGTAGAATACGTGATTTTGAAAGGGTTTTCCTGCTTGGAATTGTGTAAATTGGATTTAGACTATTGCTATAATTTCTAAAACCTCTGTCCTCCACGATCGAAAATGTCTGGAAATGGGTGGCAATCATTTTAGCCAATGCAATATCAATTTGGCCTTGTTTTGCTACAGACATAGACTTTGGAATAAACTGGTCCATAGAAGACTGTGTTGCTGTGGGTCGCGGAGTAGGCCTACTTGACTGAGTGGATACATCTCCACGTGTGGAGGTGCTGGCTACACCACTATCACTAGCAGGCCCGCTAGTTTCTCGAAGCTCCGTAACAGCTAGCTTCACAGTTCGCATATGCCGGTGTAGGTTGTGAGTAGAACCGGCTTTATATGAGATTTTGTTTTGGCAAATTCTACACTGTGCTCTAGCATTGTCTACATTATTAAAATGCATCCAAATGCTACTGTGCTTCCGACTCATTTTCCAGCTGTTGTTTTCACAGGAGGACTTCCTCTATCTCCTCGGCTGCTAAGTGTGTGACTGTGAGTGAGTTGGCTCGGCCCTCCCTCACACATCTTTGGTTCATTGGTTGACACTGCGTGTCTGATTGACAGGAACAACAGGTGATGCCGTTAGTCTGAGCAGACAGTCAGAACGAATGTGTGTGCGCTTGAGCATTTAGGCCTATATTATTATATTTCTTTTTTCGTTCTTTGAATTAGTTCATTCTATTCATTTAAATCTTTTGATTATTCATATCTTAATTTTAAAATATTTTTATAAATAGATTCGGCTCTTCTGATATGCGAGTCGGCTCCCAACGTTCACCTACAAGAGCCGACTAATACATTTGATACCAGTTGGTATTGAACGCCCTCACCTTTTCACCCTTCTTCATGAAACTGATCTCAGGTAGAATTCGACCCTTGCTTTTATTTCAAACCTTTTCCGTGTACCCCAGAGAATGAAACGGGTTCTTCAACAAAAGGTCCACAACATTTTCGGCAGAGTTGGCCATTCTACCATTCTGGCGGAGAAAACTGCACTCTGGCGCTAATAGCTAACAGTTAGCTAGCTACTGAAGTTAGTAAGGCAAATTTAAATAAATTGCACTAACTGGACACAAAAATAAAGTTCTAAACCCAAGAAAACAATGTATAATATACCTCCTCCATCTCCTGTAATTTGAAAAAAACAAATTTCAATTGAATAATGTCCCAAAAATGCTTAACTATCACTCTTCACTCTTAATCTCTATCTAACAATGTCACCAAGCTTCTCAACACATAGAACCCCCATAATGCTCTGTGGCACAATCCCAATACAACACACTAGGTTCATTATCTGATCCTACATCTATGATTGGATGGACAACATGTGACTCTAGTAGAGCCTTTGTTAACACTGAGAAAGAGTACTGCAAAATCTTCGATTGGTTGGAGGACGCCCTCCGGAAGTGGTCATAATTACCATGTATGTCTATGGAAGGGGGTGAGTCCCACCAGCCTCCTATGTTTTGTATCGAAGTCCTCTAATCAGCCTCCACTGGTCCGGATTGATATTGTGGGTACAACGTTACCAACATATTTCCTAATGAAGCCTGTGATGTATATTCCTCAATGTTCATGGATGAGTCCTGGGTGGATGAACCAAGGACAATGTCAATCATTGTTACATTTTTCTAAGGAAATGTGTCTTTGTTTTTGCATGACATGTTCAAAACATTACAAAGATTAAAGGGATAATCCACCCCAAATGACTTATTCCTATTATTAACAGTGTTAAAGTGTTAAATAACACTAATATGTGAAAACAATATTTTATGTGGACAAAAGTTTCCTTTTGTTGTTATAACAAGGTTGGTAGCAACATGTGAAAATCTACCCCAGCTCAAGTCGACTACAAAACCCTGAATGAAATGCTCTCTCTTTGGGCTGGCTGGCTAGCTAGCTGGGAAGCTAGCATAGTAGCTACACACAAAAATACCAACCTCGATATCAGGATGAAGTAGTTAGCTAGCTGTAAAATCGCCAGAACAAACTCCACTATCAATTTAGGAGTATATCTCACAGAGTACAACTTGCAGTTCCTATCTGCCCAAAGCTAGTGCAGAGCATGTTGCTTATGGCAACAACTAACTTTCCCCACGTTTCCCACAGACACATGGGAGCATTGCGAGATGGTACTTGAAGGAGAAACTAAGTTGAATATGTCATGACGTTGGCCTGATGGGGGAGGTTTATGACCCCCATAAATACCTTTCCCCTTTTTCCTCTCTCTACTCTACCGACGTGACTCTAGTAGAGCCTTTGTTAACATTGAGAAAGAGTCTGGTGACATCAAAAGATGGGAAACGGAACCATATTTCAGTAATCCAACCAGTTGAAAATATGCGTTGGGACTTAATGAATATGATGTCACGTCAGTTGGCGTCGGAGACATGATTACTGATGATAGGACGACATAAACTGTATCTTGGAAGGTCTACACATTCTAGTTATCAGATTCACATGGAATTGTTGTGCAATTTATATGTTTAAATGTGAAACTATTTGTGAAAAGATTAAATGTAATTTTAGCTCCTAAATGAGAGAATTGGTTTTCATGAGTGAACTATGCTCAACTCAGTGGCCCCGCCCATGTGAACAGACACTGGTTGTAAACTATGAAACGCGGCTCTCTCTCCCAATCCTATTAAAGCCCCTTGACGAAAATGTAACTTTCTGTTCTGAGGACGTTAGGGCGACTGTCCTACGTTAAAAGGGCTCAGATAATAACCTAACGAAATTAGCATCAAATTTCAACGTGAAGATGACAGTCAACACGCCGAAAGGATGAATTTCGACTATACCCGCCAGAATATAGCATGAGCTTAAAGGTATGGCAACTTGGTATGAACTTTGAACTCTTATTCACTCCAGAAGTGATACCTCCTAGCCGTTGAGTTAGCAGCCGTCGCTGTAAACGTGGGCTAGGAAAGGACGGACGACGTATCCAGTCTAACATACACAACGATACTACAACGTATCCAGTTGACCACCAGAGACATTCTTCAGAGGACCAGAGATCCATGCTGGACCAACCCTCCTTCTATCAACGACCAATCTACCGAAGCGCTAGGGACGTTTTCCTTTATGACATCATTTGTAATCAATGTATGATCCATTATATGTAGATGTAATTCTGTGTGATTATTTACTAAATAAATAACTAAACCAAATTTTGTATTGCTGATTCAACTTGTTAGCCAGGGTTCATGAAGATAACCAAGAATTTACAACTTTCAGATGAGACTAAATAAGGTGACGATAGCTAGCATGGTAATGGTACAGGAACGTTACAGTAGCTCTAGCATAGATTTTCATAGAGAACTGTCAAAGTTGGTGAGATCTAAGATATAATTAAATCTGCTAACGTTACAAAGGATAAGTTATTGCCCATTTAAGTAAATTAAATTCAGCTAGCTAAGTTCCTGTTAGCTATGTAAACAGCTAACAGTATGGTCATGCATACTGTGCGATGCAACCAAGAGTTTTTACATCATGCACAATGTAAAAACTCTGTTGGTTGCATCAAACCTGTATATACCTATGTATTTGTTTATGAATTAAAATCAGTCATTCGATGATGTAGCCCAGGTATTCCCAAACTGGGGTACGAGTACCCCTGGCAATGCCGTCGGGGGTACGCCAAATAAAAATGTGATTTAAAAAATAAAATAATAATCTTCACACTTTCAAACAGTCCATTTACATTTTACAACGGGGCTATACATTTAGGTGAGGTTTTTTTCTCGCCTGAGTAACCTCGTTTCTAGTGTTCAGCAAAATAACAACATAATGTCAAATACAGGTAGCCTAGTCAAATAATTAACATCCAATCTCATTAACCGTTACTCTCTCGCGGGAATTCCACTAACGGTCCGTATGTAGTCAAACGTTGCTGCTGCTCATGTTGGTATCTGTACTGATGATGCAAAAGCCATGACAGGGAGACATAGTGGAGTAGTAACGCGCGTGCAAGCAGTGGCTCATGACGTCACTTGGGTACACTGCAGCATCCACCGAGAGGCTCTTGCTGCCAAGGGAATGCCTGACAGCTTGAAAGAGGTTTTGGACACTACAGTGGAAATGGTTAACTTTGTTAAAGCAAGGCCCCTGAACTCTCATGTATTTTCTGCACAATGCAATGATATGGGCAGTGACCATGTAACGCTTTACAACATACAGAAGTGAGCTGGTTATCAAGGGGCAAAGTATTGACATGTTTTTTTTAATTGAGAGAGGAGCTTAAAGTTTTCTTTACTGACCATAATTTTCACTTGTCTGACTGCTTGCATGATGAGTTTCTCACACCACTGGCCTATGTCATGACTTCCACCGAAGGTGGCTCCTCTTCCTGTTCGGGCGGTCGTCGTCACCGGTCTACTTTCTGCCACCGATCCCCTTTTCCTTTTCTGTTGGTTTTGTCTTATTGGTTACACCTGTTTCTTGTTTGGGGTTTGTTTAGGCCTATTTAAGCCGGTTATGCCCGCCTGCTTTTGTGCGGGCTTGTTTCTCTGTTCGGTTTTGTGGATGTGTTATTTTTGTATTTCTCCGGACTGTTTGTGTCCTGTTTTTGGGCCGGTCATTTTATGCGCCTGGTGTTTTGGCGTGACCTTTCTTTCACCGGAATAAATACGGTTGTCCTTAACCCTCTGCTCTCTGTGCCTGACTCCGCACCCACTACTCCTAGTCATGTAACAGCCTATCAGGGTGATGTTTTTTCTCGCCTGAATGATCTGAATCTAGGATTACAGGGACTCTCCGCAACTATATTCAATGTGCGGGACAAAATTGAGGATATGATTAAGAAGTTGGAGCTCTTCTCTGTCTGCATTAACAAGGACAACACACAGGTCTTTCCATCATTGTATGATTTTTTTATGTGCAAATGAACTCATCATTACCGACAATGTCAACTGTGATATAGTGAAGAACCTGAGTGAGTTGGGTGCGCAATTAAGCAGGTACTTTCCCGAAACGATCAATTGGATTCGTTATCCCTTTCATGCCCTGCCTCCAGTCCACTTACCGATATCTGAACAAGAGAACCTCATCGAAATTGCAACAAGCGGTTCTGTGAAAATTTTATCAGAAGCCACTGCCAGATTTCTGGATTGGGCTGCGCTCAGAGTATCCTGTCTTGGCAAATTGCGCTGATAAGACACTGATGCCCTTTGCAACCACATGCCTATGTAAGAGTGGATTGTCAGCCCTCACTAGCATGAAAACTAAATACAGGCACAGACTGTGTGTGGAAAATGATTTAAGACTGAGACTCTCTCCAATACAACCCAACATTGCAGAGGTATGTGCATCCTTTCAAGCAC
This sequence comes from Salvelinus sp. IW2-2015, assembly GCF_002910315.2. Taxonomy (NCBI): domain Eukaryota; kingdom Metazoa; phylum Chordata; class Actinopteri; order Salmoniformes; family Salmonidae; genus Salvelinus; species Salvelinus sp. IW2-2015. The sequence goes on from NC_036859.1 coordinate 37,843,777, forward strand.
ACCCTTTTCATTAACCTGTGGTGAGTTATTCACAATTTTCGATGAACAAATAAGGTTTTATATGTAAGATGGTTAAATAAAGAGCAAAATTATTTATTATTATATTATTATTTGTGCCATGGTCCTATAAGAGCTCTTTGTCACTTCCCATGAGCCGGGTTGTGACAAAAACTCATTCTTATGTTTAATAAATGTATCGTATAGTGTGTGTGTGTGGCAGGCTTACAATGATGGCAAAAAACAACATTTGAAAGTGCATTGACCCTGGTGCTAGAGGGGGTATGCAGCTGGAGGTTGAATGTTTGAAAGGGTACGGGACTATAAAAAGTTTGGGAACCACTGATGTAGCAGCCTAWGTTGACTAATTTGCAATGAGTGAGATTTTCTATGTGAATTTCCTTGCCCCCTGGTACAACCTCTAGATGGGGGACTGGGGGTCCTCCATCAGGAACATTTGACTGTTTTATAGCTAATTTCATGAAATTGTACGTATTTTTTACATGGCTTAGGCCTGTGACCAGTGTGGAATATAAAAACCACAGGTCAGGTGTATTCAGGATGCTTTGAAATTTGAAGTATGCTAATATTTTTGTAAACATATTTTTTAAGTGGTTTGACAAGTTGTTCAGACAGTAATACAATGTGATAAAGTGACAGGCAAATGCTAGAAACAGATGGAAGGTTGGACACAGCGATTGATCCCTGTTCTCAGGTGGAAAGATGTAAGCAACATGTGCAGGGAAGTGTTACCACTACACCAAGGCTCTGATCAGGACTTTTTTATATTAATGGTTGGCAGTTGGTAACCAAATCAGATTGATTGCAGTGTCCTTGTCCATAGACTGCTTTCAAGGTAAGGACACAAACATTTTGTATTTTGTAATTTGGGTGAATTCTCTCTTTAAAATAGGGCTAATTTCTCAAAATCACCCAACCTTCAAGAAATATTTTACAAATATCAATATTCAGGTGGTTTATGCCTACTAGTTGAAGATCCTTGCCATCGTCTTACTCTACACCAGTGCTTCTCAATTATTTTCTGTTACGCCCCCCCCCCTAGGAAGAAGTAAACATTTCGCGCCCCCCAACGACTGTAAATAGTATCATTTGTCTATAAAATTGTTAGAAGTACACCTCTGCATAACATTGTATCCTTATTAACATTAAAGAAAACGAAAAAAGAAATATAGATCAACTTACAACAAAGAATAACTTTATTAACATTGTTTTTTAGACTGTAACAGAAAATACTTAAAGTGCATCAATTTGCTGGAAAATTCAAAAAAAATTCAAGCCTTAAAAAAYAAAAATCWAACTGTAAACATTTGATACTGAAAAATAAAATAAAATATAATCAATAAATAAATTCTAATTGATCAGCAACATTAACTCAGGAGCACAATATATGAAACACTTTGACCTATAAAACAAAAATGAATAAAACAATTTGTGCTGATTTAAAAAAAATCAAAATGAGGAAGTCAGGATTAATGGCTACAATGAGCACGTTTTGCAGAGCACAGCTTTTCGAAGCGGGGTTTGAAGCATGATACTGCAACTCTCAGCTCCTGCTCAATGTTTAGCTGGGACCTGATGACAGKGACCATGTCTAATGCTGCAGGCAGTATCAGCTCCTCTGCTATGGAGTGGGGTTTTTTGCACTGAGCAATTTGGTACGCCAKCTTATATGATGCTAACAGTGCTCGCTGGTTTACTGAAGTAGCATTCACAAAGCGGGACGATTGTTGGCAATATTCGGCACGTTTTCGCTGAAAAAACTCAAGCGGCTTATCAGCGTGAAATGTCTTTAAGTGACGCCTTAATTTATTTGGCTTCATGCTGTCCGCTGCCAACATTTTTAGACACAGTAAACATACAGGTCTTTCCTCGTCTCCCACCGTAGTCACAGTGAAGCCAAGCGCTACATACGCGTCGTCATATTTCCTCGTCTTAGCTTTCGGGAGACTTACGTTTGTCTTATTATCTCCGTCTTCTCTCCGCCTTTCTTTTCATCGCTGTTAAATATTTTTCCATGGTGTCTCTTAAGGGTTTGTTATCTGCACTTCATATCTCCTGCTCTGTGCTGTGTGCTCTTGTTCGGTGCAAAAAAAAACTACTCCCTGCGGCAAAAAAAAGCATGTTCCCCGGGCGCCCCACTATTTGAGAAGGACTGCTCTACACAGATAAAATGTGATGTGTTTAGGAGTTCTGAGTCCCCCTACCAATCTCTCCGCCTAGCATGTACACAATACTAAAATGTCAAAAATTATATTTGATTCCTGGAGCATTTAATAACCCATGCTTATTTGTATTACTTATTCATGACCGCATGCAAAAATACATAGCCTCATATAAATCGTTTTTAAAGACTCACGTAGGCATATCAGATTTCAAATATGTGATTACACTGGTAAAATTGTAAAGAAGTGGAATAATAAAACAAGTGTAGAGAATAACCGTAATGTTCTTGCTGCCAAGAAGCCCAGTAATTACTCTAGCGCAGCTTTTCCTAAAGTATGGGTCGCGACCCAAAGCGGGTCACGGATCTGTTAATGGTGGGTCGCGACGTGTCAGAGTAAATTCATAATTATTTCATTAATTACTGGAATAGATTTTGGCCAAGTGAAACTGCACTCTGTCCAGTGCGCTCTCTGCTAAGCACCAGTGTCTGCTCAGTTTGGCAGCTGCGCGAGTGGGTGGAAGATGCKGGTGTCTTTTTTCGGTAGTGTCCTTGAAGATCACTCCGCGACCCACTCTGGGCAGTGCTGTTGTTCAGCAGCAGATGATGCGCTGTCAGCCACTGCACTGGCTTGTAATACACACTCGCCGCTGTCATCGAATGTACTCAAGCTAGCCACAGGTTCTGACTGAGCTCAATTGTCATGAAAAGCAAGTAAGGCGATGAGTTTCTTTCTCTTGGTTTAATAAAAACTTTGAGAAATAACGAGGAGCGCCCACAATGTGTTTTGTGCAGTGAAGTGGTTGGGTCCCAGGAAAACACAGAATTTCGAATTTGGGTCCCAAACCCTTTGTAAATTCCATGCCCAGACGAATTGAGGCTGTTCTGGGGGCAAAAGGGTTGCAACTCAATATTAGGAAAGTGTTTTTAGGCCATATCACCCAACCCTTCTTGGTTTCCTCCTCTGTTCATTGTGACTATTAGGTTTTTCTCTCTCTCTTGCAGGTCAATTTTATTTATTTTATTTATTTATCCGTTATTTTACCAGGTAAGTTGACTGAGAACACGTTCTCATTTGCAGCAACGACCTGGGGAATAGTTACAGGGGAGAGGAGGGGGATGAATGAGCCAATTGTAAACTGGGGATTATTAGGTGACCGTGATGGTTGAGGGCCAGATTGGGAATTTAGCCAGGACACCAGGGTTAACACCCCTACTCTTACGATAAGTGCCATGGGATCTTTAATGACCTCAGAGAGTCAGGACACCCGTTTAACGTCCCATCCGAAAGACGGCACCCTACACAGAGCAGTGTCCCCAATCACTGCCCTGTGGCATTGGGATCTTTGTTTAGACCAGAGGAAAGAGTGCCTCCTACTGGCCCTCCAACACCACTTCCAGCAGCATCTGGTCTCCCATCCAGGGACTGACCAGGACCAACCCTGCTTAGCTTCAGATAATCAAACGTTTGGGGGCTCTCGTGTCTGCAACAAGACCAATCCTTGGAAGCCTGCTTAGGTACATTAAATACAGGCTAGCATGTCAAAAGCTTGGTTTGTATTGATCTGTTTGTTTCTTTATTTCCTTTATAATTTCAGCATGATGTGCCTAGGAAGCCTGTTTGGGTAAATGGGTCTTTCTCTAAATAAAGGGGCCATTGTGTGACATTAGGGTCAACATTGAAACCTCAAGATTCAAAGCAAGAAATTCAAACTGTTTACAAATAGTTTGACTTTGCCACACTTACAAGGAATTTAGTCTTTACATATATAGCCACACCCCCAACATTACTAATTCAGTGCGATACACATTGTAACCATTTATACAAATATCCTTATCAAGAACATACTTTTTAAGCCAGGTTTCATTACATCAGCATCAGTTGATTTAGGCCAAATCCTAACTCCATAAATTTTAGACAACAGGCTACGTTCATTTAAATGAAAAATACCAAGACCAGATCTAGATTTAAAATCAGAGGGGGTTTGGAGAAATTGCATACCAGGGCCAGGATTAGGTTGCACGTTACCTGATTTCAACAAAATAAGAATAACTAGGCATCTCTGTTTAATAACCTTCCACGGCTTCTCTTTTTTAAGAGACCTACTGCAAGCGAATTCTACAAGTGAGCTTCCAGACAATACAAAACAGTCATTTAAAACCATTGGATTTTGGTAGTGACACAAGTTCGTACTATTCAAATCATGACACAAACGCATCGGCACTTGGACGAGTGGACCGAGTGAGAAAGAGCGAGTTCCCGCCGACACAATGTTTAATGGAGAGGAGAGCATATTGTCAGATGTACTCACCCAGTGACAATGTTTGTTTTCTCCAGAGTTCAGTAAAATCAGTGCGCAAAGCAATTCCACGAAAATTGTCATTTTCTCTGAGAGATGTAAGAAATAGAGGCCAAGGAAAGGTAAGGAGAGAGAGGAACTGTGTGTATGTATGAGTCTGTATGTCAGTGTGAGTAGATTGAGAGAACGGGTTGGGGATTGTTGAGCTGCCGCTGAAAGCCAGGTGGAGAGCGAAGTTGAGCAGCTTGGACGAGAGTCTCCGCGGAGGGAAAGCAGAGGATAGCACCCAGGCCAGACAGAGGAGAGTTTTACTTTGGTAAACTTCGAATAGGGAGGTGCAAATAGCGATAATAAAAAATTATAAAAAAATTATCCGAGTTGAGGGAGACCCGCGATCTTTACACCAGCAAAACTAAATAATTTGCCTACACAGCAAGTAAAGTGTAGATTTGCTCCACCATAAAACAATAGTTAAAAACTACTAGTCACAAACTACTTGATTGCTACCATCTTGGATCAGGATCTGCATGCTGCGTGTGTATGTATGTATGTATGTATCTATGTAAGTATATATGTATCTATCTATGTGTGTGTATGTATGTTGATTGTATATATATTATATTGTTATATATATATATATATATATATATATATATATGTGTGTATTATATATATATATATATATATATATATATTATATATATATATATATATATATATTAGTATCAGTCAAAAGTTTGGACACACCTACTCATTTCTTTATTTGTTCTATTTTCTACATTGTAGAATAATAGTGAAGATATCGAAACTATAATAACACATATGGAATCATGTAGTAACCAAACAAGTGTTAAACAATTAAATAGATTTTAGGTTCCTCAAAGTGCCACACTTTGCCTTGATGACAGCTTGTGACAGTCTTGGCATTCTCTCAACCAGTTTCATGAGGAATGCTTTTCCAACTGTCTTGAAGGAATCTAAAATATATTTGTTTAACAGTATTCAGACCCCAAGCTTGTAGCGTCATACCCAAGAAGACTCGGGGCTGTAATCGCTGCCAAAGGTGTTTTAACAAAGTACTGGGTCTAACTACTTATGTAAATTAGATATTTCAGTTTGCAAGCATTTTTTTTTTCTAACAGCTTTTGCTTTGTCATTATGGATATTGTGGTAGATTGATGAGGAAATGTTTTTCTTTTAATCCTTTTTTTAAAATAAGGCTTACAACAAAAATGTGTAAAAAGTGAAGGGGTCTGAATATTTTCCGAATGCACTGTATCTGTGGTCCTACCCCACCCCTATCATTCTATCTATTATTCTCAGGCCTAACACCTATTTTTGCACTTGCATCAGCAAACTATTTTTCAGCCCCCACTAACCCCCACTTTTACTTTCACTCTAGGCATTCTAAAACCACAAGATCCTCCCCCTCACATCCACAGGATTTCCTGCCTCCTTCTAACAGTCTATGCTGGCTAGGGGTGGTTCTCGGTCAAGCTTGCACCCTTAATATACTTTTAGCTACATATCATCACCATTACTAGTTTTAAACATTAACACTTCTTATTCCCTTGACTATTCTAATTTCKCTCAATTCTAATCTCACTCTAACCTAATTCTATTTCTCCAGTTACATCTTAAACATCCAACATCCCACCATTCTCTTATTTCAACATTCTAACGTATCACTATCAACCTCCTAAGACCTTATCCTCCAAGCCTAATAGACATAGTCCAAATATACTGTACCTTAAAACCAACATCTCATCCTTAACCATTTTACTATATTACTTAAGTCAACCTTTAACATTCAACATAACTTTAATTATTATTTTAATAAATTCCAGTCCCAATGAATTTCTTCTTCTTTTTTAAATTTTCTAAGGCATTGTCAATTTTTCTCTGTTCGTTCTTCTTTGTGCTCCAAGTGAGTGTAAGTAAAACTTCTTCATGGGTGTGTGTGAGTGGGGCCTTCCTAAAGGCCTAGTTTTCTGTGACATTTTAGAGGCAGAAAGTATGAATATACTTTCTGCCTCTAAAATGTCACAGAAAACTAGGCCTTAGTCTGCCATTCTAAGAGTATGTATGTATGCACTGAGTATACAAAACATTAAGGACGTTTGCTTTTTCCATGACATAGACTGCCCAGGTGAATCCATGTGAAAGCTATGATCCCTTATTGATGTCACAGTGTAGATGAAGAGGAGGAGACAGGTTAGTGAAGGATTTTTAAGCCTTGAGACTATTGAGACACGGATTGTGTATGTGTGCCATTCAGAGGGTGAATGGGCAAGACTAAGTATTTAAGTGCCTTTGAATGAGGTCTGGTAGTAGGTGCCAGGCGCACCGGTTTTTGTCAAGAAATGCAACGTTGCTGTGTTTTTCACGCTCAACAGTTTTCCGTGTGTATCAAGAATGGTCCACCACCCAAAGGACATCCAGCCAACTTGACACAACTGTGGGAAGCATTGGAGTCAACATGGACCAGCATCACTGTCAAACGCTTTCGACACCTTGCTGTTCTAAGGGAAAAGAGGGGGGTGGGAAAGGGGGTGCAACTTAATATTAGGAAGGTGTCCTTAATGTTTTGTACACTGTGTGTATAATATTTCAATTGTGGAGGTTAGTCATAAAACTTACAGTACTATAAAACAGAAGTTATCAAATGCACTGCACACCACAATAGTATTAAATCAAAGGGACACAAATCACAAAGAGCTACAGTGAAAAATATCAATAGCATTTAATCACCAAATATCATATATAAACATTTAGAGATAATTTTTTTCATGTAGCAGACAAAATGTTGTACAACGTTGGCCTTCTTCCGTCTGTACAAAACACGAGGTGACATGGACGACTGCGCACAAGGAGAGGAAACGCTGTCCCAAGCAAACAACAACAATAGCAGCAAACCAAACCAAAAGTAGCAGGACAGGAAAATGGTCCAATTCACACATTTATCAAGAGAACATTCCTGGTCATGCCTACTGCCACTGATCTGGTGGTCTCACTAAACAAAAATGCTTCATTTGTAAATGATGTCTGAGTGTTGGAGTGTGAGCCTGGCTATCCGTAAATTTAAAAAACAAGAAAATGGTGCCGTCTGGTTTGCTTAATATAAAGAATGTGAAATTATTTCTACTTTTGATACATTTTATATTTAGCAATTACATTTACTTTTTAAACTTAAGTATATTTAAAACCAATTACTTTTAGACTTTTACTCAAGTAGTATTTTGCTGGGTGACTTTCACTTTTACTTGAGTCATTTTCTATCAAGGTATCTTTACGTTTACTCATGTATAAAAAATTGGGTAGCCTACTTTTTCCACCACTGCGCAAAACGAACTCGCCCACTGGAACCTCATCCCCAGACAAGACGTGTGGTTAGTAGCTGCTCTAGAGAAAATGGGCTTCCAGAAATCTTGGGCAGATGGCCAGGATATGGATTACATCCGACTAGTTTCTTCTTGGGCTGTCAACCGTCAAACAGCTACATGTCATTGTAGGTTATGCCGCTATGATACTAGGCTGTGATACTGTGGTGTAACTAGCTAAATACATAGCCTCTTGCTTATTGGTAATGTCAGAGATAGAWTTGCATAGCTATCGTTGAACCTGAAGAAAGGTTTTATCCCTGCTAGCTAACATTAGCTAGCTAGCTCATAATCAAGCAAACCTGACGACAAGAATTTGGCCAAAGCAGGACATGCAGTCGCCCTTTAAGTCCAATGTAGATGAATTAGCATGAGTGCCAGTCTGTTTGTGCTGTCATGCCAACTCCTTGTCACTCAATGTCATACCAAACAGCGACTGACTGCAATGAAGTTGGCATGATAGCACAAACAGARTGGCATTCAGGCTATAGATTAGYTATAGCTGAATMTTCTGAGCTAGGTGACCTCACCAAGGCATCCTGATAGACATTGGTCCACTGAACCTGCTTGGCACGGCTGCCTGCCAGGACCATGGGGCGGCCCAGCACATCCAGGTACTCCTGGTAACAACACACAGGAATAGCAAACAATTCCAGGAAGCAGTGCCAGGAGGAGAACTGGCTGACCCAGGATCAGCTGTGTAAGAGGCACTAGACAAACCCACCTGGGTGTTAATGATTATGGCACAGATGGAGCGGATCTCAAAATAGAAACCTAGAGGGAGAGCAGAGAGAGAGAGAGAGAGGGGGATAAAAAGAGAGATAGGATGAGAAACAGAGCTCACAATTATGGCACAGATGAGGGAGAGTGAAGATGGAGGTTGTGTATCAGGCGCTTATAAACTAGGCTAAGGGTTATAAACTGAAAGACTACAGTAACTTCTCTTAAGCAGACAAGTGTCATGTTTATGAGGGCACAAGGAAATGAAAAAGGCAATTTTGTTACAACTCCCTACTGCATCTATTTTTGGACAAGAGGGATCTTCACTGATGGTTAGGAAAAATAGCCCTGCACAGATCCCACTCACCTTTATTGGCACACGCTATCCATTGCAAGGGTGTGACATCATAGTTGTGCTGCCCCACAGAGAATGTAAAGACCCGCACCTTAGGAGAAAGAGAATTCAAAGAACCCATTCATCTTTATTCTGGGACATTAACACAGAGATACACYGCCAACTGTGATATCCATTGTGGTATCCTTTGACCAGAAATCCCATTTGGAAGATTCCTGTAATCAGGAGGAAATAAGCAGGAGGAATTTTTTAAACCCTAGTGARYCATTTATGGATTCCAAGAATGAAGTTACCAATGAAATAGTGATTGAAATGTCAGCTTATGTGTTTTGTGTYTGTGTTTAGTTTCTGAGAAACGGACCGTTTTGTTGGGCCAGTTGTACTGCTCAAAGATGTCCTGAGCTCGATRCTCTCCTCCATCAGTGAACAGCATGATAATTTTATTGCAGTGAGCTCGCGGGACATTGGTCTTCTAGAAAGAGAAACAGAAAGAGTGTGTGCTAACATTAATACAAAACACAGCAAGTGAATGATTAATACAGAAAGTAAGTATGTGACGAATGAAGCAGGCAAGGAGGGAACAGTGTCTATGTCCCAAAGGGCACCCTATTTAAAAATAGGGATCTGGTAAAAAAGTAGTGCACTATATAGGGAATAATATGAGCTGCTCCCCTAATATGGCTTTCACTATGATGCCCTACAAAGGCAAAGAGCAGTAACTATGCAAACAGTGAAACTGAGAAAAATGGATTAAAGTGTATTTGCTGTCCAGCCAAATTCAGCATGTTGTAGGTAGATATGTGATAATGCACTGATGTATTATCTTATTATGAAGTAATGTGTTATGCATATCAACCATGACCACTGATTTGACCTATGACCCATAAAATGCAGATACTGCACCCTGTCTTTGTATGACCTTAAACAACTATACTGAACAACAATAGAAACGCAAAATGCAACAAGTTCAACGATTTTACTGATTTATCAATCAATTTAAATAAATTCATTGGGCCCTAATCTATGGATTTCACATGACTGGACAGGGGTGGGTCTGGGAGGGCAGGGCATAGGCCCACCCATTGGGGAGCTAGGCAAAGCAAATCAGAATGAGTTTCTCCACACAAAAGGGCTTTATTACAGATATAAATATTCCTCAGATCCCGCAGGTGAAGAAGCCGGATGTGGAAGTCCTGGGCTAGCGTGGTTACAGGTGGTCTGCGGTTGTGTACGTCCTACTATGAAATAGACAAGGACATTTTCCAAAGAAAATGTGTGTGCTTGCTATTTTGTGCTTTGAGCAAGCACATGAAGGACATTTCATTACAGATAACAGGCCAACCAGCAGAACATTTAAGAGTGGCTCTCAATGACTCCGCGATGCATCGTGCCTAAGAACAGCCAATAGCCGTGGTATATTGGCCATATACCATACCCCCTCTTACCTTATTGCTTCCATGTGACTGGTATAGAGGTCTTGGATGGCAGGAAGCTTTTGCCCCAGTGATGTACTGGGCTGTACTCACTACGCTCTCTAGTGCCTTGCGGTCGGAGGCCGAGCAGTTGCCATACCAGGCAGCGATACAACCAGTCAGAATGCTCTCGATGGTGCAGCTGTAGAACCTTTTGAGGATCTGAGGACCCATGCCACATATTTTCAGTCACCCGAGGGGGAATAGGTTTTGTCGTGCCCTATTCACGACTGTCTTGGTGTGCTTGGACCATGTTAGTTTGTTGGTGATGTGGACACCAAGGAACTTGAAACTCTCAACCTGATCCACTGCAGCCCCATCAATGAGAATAGGGGAGTGCCCAGTCCTCGTTTCTTGTAGTCCACAATCATCTCCTTTGTCTTGATCACGTTGAGGGAGAGGTTGTTGTCCTGGCACCGTACAGCCAGGTCTCTGACCTCCTCCCTATAAGCTGTCTCGTCGTTGTCGGTAATCAGGCCTACAACTGTTGTGTCATCAGCAAATTTAATGATGGTGTTAGAGTCGTGCCTGGSCGTGCAGTCATGAGTGAACAGGGAGTACAGGAGGGGACTGAGCACGCACCCCTGAGTTGAGGATCAGCGTGGCGGATGTGTTGTTACCTACCCTTGCCACCTGGGGGCAGGATCCAGTTGCAGAGGGCGGTGTTTAGTCCCAGGGTCCATTGCTTAGTGATGAGCTTTGAGGGTACTATGGTGTTGAACGCTGAGCTGTAGTCAATGAATAGCATTCTCACATAGGTGTTCCTTTTGTCCAGGTGGGAAAGGGCAGTGTGGAGTTCAATAGAGATTGCATCATCTTTGGATCTGTTAGGGCGGTATGCAAATTGGAGTGGGTCTAGGGTTTCTGGGATGATGGTGTTGATGTGAGCCATGACCAGCCTTTCAAAGCACTTCATGGCTACAGAGATGAGTGCTACGGGTCGGTAGTCATTTGGGCAGGTTACCTAGAAGTTCTTGGGCACAGGCACTATGGTGGTCTGCTTAAAACATGTTGGTATTACAGACTCAGACAGGGAGGGGTTGAAAATGTCAGTGAAGTCACTTGTCAGCGCATTCTCGCAGTACACGTCCTGGTAATCAGTCTGGCCCTGCGGCCTTGTGAATGTTGACCTATTTAAAGGTCTTACTCAATTTGGCTGCAGAGAGCGTGATCACACAGTCTTCCGGAACAGCTGGTGCTCTCATGCATGTTTCAGTGTTATTTGCCTCAAAGTGAGCATAGAAGTAGTTTAGCTCGTCTGGTAGGCTTGTTGACTATAAATGGAGAAAGTTCAGCTCTGTGCTAATATAATAGAGAATAGGAAAAGAAATACTGAAAGATGACTGCAAGAGACAAGCACAGAATGCTCAATGAGGTTAAGAAGAATCTTAGAGTGTCAGTACTAAGACTTACAGAAATTTCTGGAACATGCTAACATCTCTGTTGACGAGTCTACAGTACATCAAACACTAACAAAGATGGTGTTCATAGGAGGACACACAGAAGAAGCACTGCTGTCCAAAAAAACATTCTGCATTCTGCAGTTTGCAAAATACCTGTATAACTTAGGTAGAGGATGTAATGATGTAATGAAAATACAGCATTACACGTGCAACACAGCATTCCTAACCTAGCCCACAATGTAGCTGTGTGGATTTATTTTGAAGTTTCAAAGGAAGATAACAAAAAAGCCATATGCAATGTTTGAGCTGCTATTATTGTAAGGATCCACGTTGGAGACGAGAAGCAGTACAGGGAGTGAACATTTAATAACCACGGACATGAAGAGAACAGACAGTGTTTGGACGGGGAAATGGAAACGACAATAATGCTGACATGGATGAAACAGAAGAAACAGACAGATATAGGGAAGGCAATCAAAACGTGAAGGAGTCCAGGTGAGTCCCAATGATGGTGACAGGTGTGAGTAATGAAAGGCAGCCTGGCACCCTCAAGCACCAGGGAGGGAGAGTGGGAGCAGGCGTGACAATATTTCCCGAGGAGGGGAGAAGGTGGAATCTTTCAATACCACAAACCTAATTACTCATTTGAAAGTGGCATCACCCCCAGACGTTCAGCGACTACTTATAACATAGCAGAAAAATATAAGCGCACTGTCACGATCGTGCTTGCGGTGAGAGAAAGACCAAGGCGCAGCGTGTGAAAAATACATCTTCTCTTATTTAAGAAAAGAAAAAATAAAACAAAACAACAAATAGACAAACGTGAACTATAAACGACTAAGTGCAAAACATGAACACATAGACATAGACAATTTCCCACAATCACCTAAAGCCTATGGCTGCCTTAAATATGTCCCAATCAGAGACAACAATAACCAGCTGTCTCTGATTGAGAACCAAACCAGGCAACCATAGACTTTCCTAGACCTCTCCCTGAACACAACCCCATACACTATACAAAACCCCTAAACAATACACACACCCTAACCTAGACAAAACACACAAACTTCCCATGTCACACCCTGACCTAACTAAAATAATAAAGAAAACAAAGAATACTAAGGCCAGGGCGTGACACGCACCCTTCCAACAACTAAACAAGTTCAAGTCGAGCAGTCATTTGAAAGAGTAAGAATTTCAGCGAGACAATTCAAAGGCGAAATACATTAACCTGTTTGGGATAGGGGGCAGCATTTTCACTTTTGGATGAAATGCGTGCCCAGAGTAAACTGCCTGCTACTCTGTCCCAGATGCTAATATCTGCATATTATTAATAGTATTGGATAGAAAACACTCTGAAGTTTCTAAAACTGTTTGAATGATGTCTGTGATTATAACAGAACTCATATGGCAGGCGAAAGCCTGAGAAAAATCCAACCAGGAAGTTGGAAATCTGAGGTTTGTAGTTTTTCAAAGCTTAGCCTACTGAATACACAGTGTCTATGGGGTCAAGTTGCACTTCCTAAGGCTTCCACTAGATGTCAACCTTCTTTAGAAACTTGTTTCAGGCTTCTGCTATAAAGGAGGGGGGAATGGGAGCTGAATGAGTCATGGGTCTGGCAGAGTGTCTCAGGCTCGTGACGCGCAGTCCCGACAGAGTTAGCTCTCGTTCCAGTGCTTTTCTACAGACAATGGAATTCTCCGGTTGGAACATTATTGAAGGTTTATGTTAAAAACATCCTAAAGATTGATTCCATACATCGTTTGACATGTTTCTACGACCTGTAACAGAACTTTTCGAGTTTTTGTCTGGACGCAGTGCTCGCGCCTCATGAAGATGGATTACTGGGCTGAACACGCTAACAACAAGTGGCTATTTGGACATAAATTATGGACTTTATGGAACAAATCAGTCATTTATTGTCGAACTGGGATTCCTGGGAGTGCATTCTGATGAAGATCATCAAAGGTAAGTGAATATTTATAATGTTATTTCTAACTTCTGTTGACTCCAACATGGCGGATATTTCCTTGGCTGGATTGGGCTCTGAGCGCCGTACTCAGATTATGCTTTTTCCGTAAAGTTTTTTTGAAATCTCACACAGTGGTTTCATTAAGGAGAAGTCTATCTTTAATTCTGTGAATAACACTTATATCTTTTATCAATGTTTATTATGAGTATTTCTGGGATTTGATGTGGCTATCTGCAAAATCACCGGATGTTTTGGAATCAAAACATTACTGCACGTAACGCGCCAATGTAAACAGATTTTTGGATATAAATATGCACATTATCGAACAAAACATACATGTATTGTGTAACATGATGTCCTATGAGTGTCATCTGATGGAGATCATCAAAGGTTAGTGATTCATTTTATCAATATTTCTGCTTTTTGTGACTCCTAACTTTGTCTGGAAAAATGTCTGTGTGATTTTTTGACTTGGCTCTGACCTAACATAATCATATGTTGTGCTTTCGCTGTAAAGCCTTTTTGAAGAAAAATTGATATTCATTTGATTTTCAGGTGGTTGAGGCTGATTTGCAAAACCTTGCCATCATCTTACTCTGCATAGGCAAGCTCTTCTGCATTTATGCCTACCATTTTTGCCTAGCAGCAAAAGAGGTTATTTGAGGAAAGGGGCATTTCAGTATAGCTTTGCTACATATTTTGCAGTATTACTTTGGTGCCTTGTTGGCAACAGGATTCATGTTTTGGAATATTTGTATTCTGTACAGGCTTCCTTCTTTTCACTCAGTCAATTTGGTTAGTATTGTAGAGTAACTACAATGTTGTTGATCCATCCTCAGTTTTCTCCAATCACAGCCATTCAACTCTAACTGTTATAAAGTGACCATTGGCCTCATGGTGAAATCCCTGAGCGGTTTCCTTCCTCTCTGGCAATTGAGTTAGGAAGGATGCCTGTATCTTTGTAGCGAATGGGTCTATTCATACACCATCCAAAGTGTAATTTATAACTTCACCATGCTCAAAGGGATATTAAATGTTTTTTTACCCATCTACCGATACTGCCCTACCAAGTAAAAGAGCAGGGACTGCTCATAGATTGAAACTGAGAAAAAGGACTTAAACATTTTTACATTTTCCAGCCAAATGAATTGTAGTCTGATCATTGGAGATGTAGTTATCTGTTGTCTTACTATGTCATTTTTCATTCATATTGACCTCTGACATGACCTTTGACCCTAGACAGCAGTTACTGCCTTCTTGCTTGGTACACCCACTGGAATACATGTCCATTATGATAGTTTTTTTTTACAAAACATGTGCTCATAGATTTATTTGTATGTGGCTGTCAGTGTTATATAGTTTGAAACTTGTATCAGCAAACAACAATAAATAATAACTAGGTCAACCGTAGTAACTGCAGCCCAAATCTCGGTGAAACCAAGGTTAAAGGCAGTAACTGAAGTGAGTGATGGTTTTTGTTACTGATTTTTTTCTGTGGTTTCACTGTAACCTTTTCTCCAAAACAACACAGTGGAGGCAGGATATTTCTCCACATGATAAAGCACCATCAAAAATGTCAATAACACATTTCTGACCAAATGTGCAGTTAATGCTCTTCTGCTTTGTAGGGCAGAATAGGTGCCCTTCTTTGCGAGGAATTGGAAAAACTCTCTGGTCTTTGTGGTTGAATCTGTGTTTGAAATTCACTGCTCGACTGAGGGACCTTACAGATAACTGTACAGCATGTGTGGGGTACAGAGTTATGTTAAACACTACTATTGCACACAGAGTTAGTTCATGCAACTTATTATGTGACTCGTTAAGCACATTTTTACTCCTGAACTTATTTAGCTTTGCCATAACAAAGGGGTTGAATACTTATTGACAAACATTTTTGAAAAACATAATTCCACTTTGACATTATGGGGTATTGTGTGTGTGTGTGTGTAAAAAAATCTACATGTAATACATTTTAAAGTGAGGCTGTAATGCAACAAAATGTGGAGAAAGTCAAGGGGTGTGAATACTTTCTGAAGGCACCGTATTGTCCCCCCCCCCACTAGAATCAGTTACACATTTGGGTTCACAATCTGTTTGGGCAAAATAATGTTCACCCGACCTGTCACGATCGTCGTAAGAACATTCGGACCAAAGCGCAGCGTGATATGGGTTCCACATATTTATTGACGTGAAACGCACAAAACAATAAAAAGCAAAATATACGTGAAGCTATGGAGTGCTCACAGGCAACTACACATAAACAAGATCCCACAAAAAAAACAGCAGGGAAATGGCTGCCTAAATATGATCCCCAATCAGAGACAACGCTAAACAGCTGCCTATGATTGGGAACCATACCAGGCCAACATAAAAATAAAAATACCTAGATTACCCAACCTAGTCACACCCCGACCTAACCAAAATAGAGAATAAAAAGGCTCTCTATGGTCAGGGCGTGACACTACCAAAATGCCTGCTGAATGATGCCTTTTCGTTGTTACAGCCAAATGAACCTAGCGCTAAATTGCCAATTACCAAACAAGGTGAAACATGTAGCCTGTGGATTAAATCACCAGTGGCATAGACAGAAATTTGTTAACATTTTGCCATTAAGCAAAGAGAAAAATGTGGAGTTTTCTATCTAATCTCATGCTATTCTACACATTTTGATATGAGGCTTAGAGAAAATGTAGCATTTTTTATTGCTAAAATATCGGTGTGTTGACTTTAGGGCTGACACAATTTTGTCGATTGTTTTGTCGATGGGCTGTTGGTCGACCAAGATTTTTTTGGTCGAGCAGTCGCAAATATACAGTGTATTCGGAAAGTATTCAGACCCTTTGACATTTTGTTACATTACAGCCTTTTTCTAAAATTTATTATATTTTTCCCCCTCCATCAATCTACACACAATACCCCATAATGACAAAGCAAAAACAGGTTTTTAGACATTTTTGCAAATGTATAACTAATTTAACACTGAAATATCATATTTACATAAGTATTCAGACCCTTTACACAGTACTTTGTTGAAGCACCTTTGGCATCGATTACAGCCTCGAGTCTTCTTGGGTATGATGCTACAAGCTTGGCACACCTGAATTTGGGGAGTTTCTCCCAATCCTCTCTGCAGATCCTCTCAAACTCTGTCAGCTTTGATGGGGAGAGTTGCTGCACAGATATTTTCAGATCTCTCCAGAGATGTTCAATCTGGTTGAAGTCAGGGTTCTGGCTGGACTATTCAAGGACAGTCAGAGACTTGTCCCGAAGTCATTCCTGTGTTGTCTTGGCTGTATGCTTAGGGTCGTTGTCCTGTTGGAAGGTGAACCTTCGCCCCAGTCTGAGATCCTGAGCGCTCTGGAGCAGGTTTTCATCAAGGATCTCTCTTTACTTTACTCCGTTTATCTTTGCCTCACTCCTGACTAGTCTCCCAGTCCCTGCCGCTGAAAAATATCCCCACATCATGATGCTGCCACCACCATGCTTCACCGTAGGGATGGTGCCAGGTTTCCTCCAGACGTGACGCTTGGTATTCAGCGTCAGAACAGAGACTCTCATGGTCTGAGAGTCTTTAGGTGCCTTTTGGCAAACTCCAAGCAGGCTGTCATGTGCCATTTACTGAGGAGTGGCTTCCGTCTGACAACTCTTCCATAAAGGCCTGATTGGTGGAATGCTGTAGAGATGGTTGTCCTTCTGCGAGGTTCTCCCATCTCCACAGAGGAACTTTGGAGCTCTGTCAGAGTGATCATAGGGTTCTTGGTGACCTCCCTGACCAAGGCCCTTCTTCCCCGATTGCTCAGTTTGGCCCGGCGGCCAGCTCTAGCAAGAGTTTTGGTGGTTCCACACTTCTTCCATTTAAGAATGATGGAGGCCACTGTGTTCTTGGGGACCTTCAATGATGCAGAAATGTTTTGTACCCTTCCCCAGATCTGTGCCTCGACACAATCCTGTCTCGGAGCTCTATGGGCAATTCCTTCCACCTCATGGCTTGGTTTTTGCTCTGATATGCACTGTCAACTGTGAGACCTTATATAGACTGGTGTATGCCTTACCAAATTATGTCCAATCAATTGAATTTACCACAGGTGGACTCCAATTTAGTTGTAGAAACATCAAGTATTATCAATGGAAACAGGATGCACCTGAGCTCAATTTCGAGTCTCATAGCAAAGGGTCTGAATACTTATGTAAATAAGGTATTTCAGCTTTTTTTAAACAAAAATGTATAAAAAACTGTTTTCGCTTTGTCATTATGGGTATTGTGTGTAGAATGCTGAGGAAAAAATTATATTTAATCAATTTTAGAAAAAGGATGTAACATAACAAAATGTGGAAAAAGTCAAGGTGGCTGAATACTTTCCGAAGTGTGTGTGTGAGAGATGTATTTTATGGCAAATGAGACACCTGTCTGATTCACGCCTGTCTCAGTGGACTAATCCATTGCAAAGGCCGCGGGGATGGCACACCAGTATCACCAGTAGTACATTTACCATCATTTCTTATCTACAATGTTTGTATGGTTTCGGCAATTTCTGTTAATTCATTTAAAAAATATATTATAGTGTTTTACCGTTATCATTGTCGTAGTGGACACAATGTTTGCAGACCGCAACAACCGATGCTACAGTACACTTGTGAGGAACAAGTTTTGTTTTTTCATTCCATTTATGAGTTGTCAATTTTATTCATTGTCTTTTGTTTGTAGTGCTCCTGTCAATGTTGAGTAAAGACGCGCATCTGATTATGCATAGAAGTAGGCCTAGGCTACCTGGCCTGCGCGCAAATGTAGGCCTATAAATGTGGCCATTTGGGGATCTGATATTATTTCTGATTGAGAAGCTCCACTGTGGTGGTAAGTTAAGACAAAGTACTTTTTTCTCTCACCTCAAACAGCAAGTAAACAAAGTCTGTTTTTAGATCCATTGAGAATGACAATAGTTCCTCAATGTAGCCTATTTGATAACCACTCAGCATGAAAGTGAAAAAATAGTAATGCTCTGATCCGGTGGAAACGTCAAAAATAGGCCTACCTGATTACTTATTATCCCTGATGCAAATAGAGGGCCCAGAATATTTTATCCAATGTTGCAAATTACTAGTGTGAGCTTCATGGATGGACCCAAGTTAATAGTTGATACAATGTTTCAAGTTCCTTGCAGACAAGCCATGCGAAGCGATTTGTGATTTATGATATTTGCTTTTAGCAGGATATTTTCTACCTGCAGGCTGCAAGGTTTTTATTTGTTGTCTTTATGTAGGCTATTTTTACATAGTTGTCAATGGCAATAGAAGTTTTAGAATTTTGATTAACTTATGGCTTGGGGGCGCTATTTTCACATCCGGATGAAAAGTGTGCCCAAAGTAAACTGCCTGCTACTCAGGCCCAGAAGCTTGGATATGCATATAATTGGTAGATTTGGATAGAAAACACTCTAAAGTTTCTAAAACTGTTTGAATAAAGTCTGTGTATAACAGAACTGATTTGGCAGGCGAAACACCAAGCACAATCCATCCAGGGAAAACATTTTTTGATGTCAATCTGTTTTCCATTGGGTTTCTATGGCAAGGCCGTTTTAATAGAAATATCCTTGCAGTTCCTATAGCTTCCACTAGATGTCAACAGTCTTTAGAAATTGGTTGAGGTTTTTCTTTAGAGAAATTAAGAAGTAGCCCTGTTATTTTCCTGTGTCACTCCAGGTGCACTCTAATGATTTGGTGCGCGCGACCTAGAACATGCTTTCTTTGTTTTCGTCCGGTATTGAACGCTGTTTATCCCGTCTTAAATTTTATCGATAATTTACGTAAAAAAATACCTAAAGTTGTATTATGAAAGTTTTGGAAATGTTTGGACAAAGCTTACAGGTAACTTATGAGAGATTTTGTAGTCATGTAGCCTCAGTTGGAACCGGTGTTTTTCTGGATCAAACGCGCCAAATAACTGGACATTTTGGATATATAACGACSGAATTAATCGAACAAAAGGACCATTTGTGATGTTTATGGGACATATTGGAGTGCCAACAGAAGAAGCTCGTCAAAGGTAAGGCATGAATTATATCGGCTGGCGGGTTGAATTATGATTGTCTGTCTTTGTTTGATGGGGTGCTATCCTCAGATAATAGCACGGTTTGCTTTCGCCGTAAAGCATTTTTGAAACCTGACACTACGGCTGGATTCACAACAAGTGTAGCTTTAATTTGGTGTATTGCATGTGAGATTTCATGAAAGTTTAATTTTTATAGTAATTTAATTTGATTTTGGCGGTCTGCCATTTCACCGGATGTTGTCAAATCGATCCCGCTAAAGGGATTTGATCCATTGTCACGAATACCACRGAAGGTGGCTCCCCTTCCTGTTCGGGTGGCGCTCGGCGGTCGTCGTCGCCGGTCTACTAGCTGCCACCGATCCCTTTTTCCTTTTCGTTTGTTTCTGTCTAATTGTTTTCACCCGATCCTTGTTGGGGTTTTGGGATGGGTGTTATTTATGTTCGTTTTGCCTGCTGGTGTTTGTGCGGGCTTGTTGGTTGTTACGTTTGGTGATGTATCGTGTTTTGTTTGGGGTTTTCGCTGTCCAGTGTTGTAACGAGGTTTGGGGTTTGTTTAGCGCCAGTGTTTTGGGCATTCACCCATGTTTTGGACCTGTTACGTTTTGAAGGACATTAAAGCGTTTTCCCGTTCATTTCGCTCTCTGCATTTGACTCCTCACTCATTTCACTCACCCGTCGTTACAGAAGCCCGCACCTCCAGATGGAGTCAGCAGGAGCAGCGACCACCCCTCTCCCCACGATGGAGGAGAGAGTCCTTCATCATACGTCCACTCCTCTCGTCCGTTGGGAGAGGAGTGGTCTCCCTACTACCCCACCTACCCTCCCACCAGCAACTATACCATCTCCTCCAGCGGGATCCGGTGCCAGCACTCTGCGCATCACGCCTCCGAGGGAGTACGATGGAGCAGCGGTAGGGTGCCAGGGATTTCTGCTACAACTCGATCTCTACCTGGCCACCGTTCGGCCTGCTCCCTCGGACGAGGAGAGCGTGAGTGTCCTCGTCTCCTGCCTGACGGGTAGGGCCCTGGAGTGAGTCAACGCCGTCTGGAACGGGCCCGACTCAGCGAGGGGTCACTGTTCGATCACCCCCCGGAGGGCCGAGCGGCGGGTGAGAGGTTGTTCCATCTCCGGCAGGGGACGAGGAGCGCGCAGGACTTTGCGTTGGACTTCCGGACTTTGGCCGCTGGAGCAGGGTGGAACGACAGGGCCCTGATAGACCATTACAGGTGTAGCCTAAGAGAGGACGCCCGCAGGGAGCTGGCTTGTCGGGACACTACGCTCAGCTTGGATGAGCTGATTGACATGTCTATCCGGCTAGACCATCTGCTGGCTGCTCGCGGACGTTCTGAAAGGGTCCATTAAAGCGTTTTCCCGTTCATTTCGCTCTCTGCATTTGACTCCTCACTCATTTCACTCACCCGTCGTTACATCCATAAGAAGTTTTTAACCACATGTTAATGATTTTGAGATATAAAGACTTTATTATAAATTAAATGAAACTGTTCCACGAAAATCTGCATATGGAAATTATAACTGGCACGCAGATCGGTAGAAATGGTAAGAAAATTGGCACTCCAAAAGGAAAAGGTTGCCTGGTGTAGCCTATTACCTACCGGCAACTCGAGGATCATAACAGCAGAATCTGCGAATGCCAGCTGTCACGACTACTCCTGCTCCCTCCCTCCGGAGCTTGACGTCGCCGGTCTACTAACCARAGGTCCTGGCAACCCACATTGTGCACACCTGGCAACCATTGCGCACATCTGCTCCCCATCATTACACACACCTGGACGTCATCACCACCCTGATTACTCTCCCTTCATATAGCCCTCAGCAGCCTGTGTCATCAGGCAGTATTGTTTTTTTGGTTACGTTTAGTACGCATCTCCTGTTTTGTATTATCGTCATGTTTATTATTATTAAACTCACCTTCTGSACCTGCTTCCTGACTCCCTGCGCTGTGGAATAACCAATCAGAGATGCAGTAGACCTATATACAAATAATTGCCATATATGGATCTGTGCCGTTCACTTTGAACTGGACTGTGTTTACAGCATGAGCAATTTTATTTATTTATTTATTTAACCTTTATTTAACCAGGTAGGCAAATTGAGAACACGTTCTCATTTACAATTGCGACCTGGCCAAGATAAAGCAAAGCAGTTCGACACATACAACAACACATAGTTACACATGGAGTAAAACAAACATATAGTCAATAATACAGTGAAAAAAAAAATAAGTCTATATACAATGTGAGCAAGTGAGGTGAGATAAGGGAGGTGAAGGCAAACAAATATATGTATAAATAAATAAAAATATAAAAGGCCATGAGAGGAAAAGGAGAGAGATGTAGTTATTATCTGAACCATTCTGACATCGACCGTATCTATGGGCCGGAATTTGCCCAGGAAATGATCTATTTTTGTGTCAGATGGTTGTAAGTGGAGGAGAGGCGGATGTGTCTGAAAGTTTGTACCCCATGTCTCTCTTCACAGGGGCGGGCCCCTGGCTTGAGCAGAAGCCAAGCTTATGTCACCAATCATTATTAGTAGGAGAGAGAAAAGGGGGAAGAGGTATTTATGACTGTCATAAACCTACCCCCAGGCCAACGTCATGACAGTAGATAACAAGGATGTTTTATCTTTCATTTGCTGGTATGGACTTGTTATGTGTAAAAGTACATATTTCTAAAAAATATTTTTGAATTCCCGCCGCTGCTTATTGTACGGAATGTTGTCAGGGGTTCCGCTAGCGGAACGCATGGCCTAGAAAGGTTAAAAAATACCTAAAGTTGTATTACTGAAGTTTTGAAATGTTGGACAAAGATTACAGGTAACTTATGAGAGATTTTGTAGTCATGTAGCGCGTCAGTTGGAACCGGTGTTTTTCTGGATCAAACGCGCCAATAAATGGACATTTTGGATATATAACGACCGGAATTAATCGAACAAAAGGACCATTTGTGATGTTTATGGGACATATTGGAGTGCCAACAGAAGAAGCTCGTCAAAGGTAAGGCATGAATTATATCGGCTGGCGGGTTGAATTATGATTGTCTGTCTTTGTTTGATAGGGTGCTATCCTCAGATAATAGCACGGTTTGCTTTCGCCGTAAAGCATTTTTGAAACCTGACACTGCGGCTGGATTCACAACAAGTGTAGCTTTAATTTGGTGTATTGCATGTGTGATTTCATGAAAGTATTTTTATAGTTATTTGATTTTGGCGGTCTGCCATTTCACCGGATGTTGTCAAATCGATCCCGCTAAAGGGATTTGATCCATTGTCACGAATACCCGAAGGTGGCTCCCCTTCCTGTTCGGGTGGCGCTCGGCGGTCGTCGTCCCGTCTACTAGCTGCCACCGATCCCTTTTTCCTTTTCGTTTGTTTCTGTCTAATTGTTTTCACCGATCCTTGTTGGGGTTTGGGATGGGTGTTATTTATGTTCGTTTGCCTGCTGGTGTTGTGCGGGCTTGTTGGTTGTACGTTTGGTGATGTATCGTGTTTTGTTGGGGTTTTCGCTGTCCAGTGTTGTAACAAGTTTGGGGTTGTTTAGCGCCAGTGTTTTGGGCATTCACCCATGTTTTGGACCTGTTACGTTTTGAAGGACATTAAAGCGTTTTCCCGTTCATTTCGCTCTCTGCATTTGACTCCTCACTCATTTCACTCACCCGTCTTACATCCATAAGAAGTTTTTAACCACATGTTAATGATTTTGAGATATAAAGACTTTATTTATAAATTAAATGAAACTGTTCCACGAAAATTGCATATGGAAATTATAACTGGCACGCAGATCGGTAGAAATGGTGAGAAATTGGCACTCCAAAGAAAAGGTTGCCGGCAACTCGAGGATCATAAAAGCAGAATCTGCGAATGCCAGCTGTCACGACTACTCCTGCTCCCTCCCTCCGGAGCTTGACGTCGCCGGTCTACTAACCAAGGTCCTGGCAACCCACATTGTGCACACCTGGCAACCATTGCGCACATCTGCTCCCCATCATTACACACACCTGGACGTCATCACCACCCTGATTACTCTCCCTTCATAAGCCCTCAGCAGCCTGTGTCATCAGGCAGTATTGTTTTTTTGGTTACGTTTAGTACGCATCTCCTGTTTTGTATTATCGTCAGTATTATAGTATTAC
>NC_036859.1:37867780-37887037 GCF_002910315.2 Salvelinus sp. IW2-2015
CATGGAGGCGAAGTGAGTACAACACAGCAAGTAAAATAAAAACTTTAAAAAAACAATGGAATGGTTGGTTTGCAGTGGAAGAAAGTGCAAAGTAGAGACAGAAATAATGGGGTGCAAAGGAGCAAAATAAATTAATAAATAAATACAGTGGGTAAAGAGGTAGTTGTTTGGTAAATTGTAGATGGGTTACGTACAGGTGCAGTAATCTATGAGCTGCTCTGACAGCTGGTGCTTAAAGCTAGTGAGGGAGATAGGTGTTTCCAGTTTCAGAGATTTTTGTAGTTCGTTCCAGTCATTGGCAGCAGAGAACTGGAAGGAGAGGCGTCCAAAGGAAGAATTGGTTTGGGGGTGACTAGAGAGATATACCTGCTGGAGCGCGTGCTACAGGTAGTGCTGCTATGGACCAGCGAGCTGAGATAAGGGGGGACTTTACCAGCGGTCTTGTAGATGACCTGGAACCAGTGGGTTTGGCGACGAGTATGAAGCGAGGGCCAGCCAACGAGAGTGTACAGCGCGAGTGGTGGGTAGTATATGGGGCTTGGTGACAAAACGGATGGCACTGTGATAGACTGCATCCAATTTATTGAGTAGGGTTTTGGAGGCTATTTTGTAAATTACATCACCGAAGTCGAGGATTGGTAGGATGGTCAGTTTTACAAGGGTATGTTTGGCAGCATGAGTAAAGGATGCTTTGTGCGGAATAGGAAGCCAATTCTAGATTTGACTTTGGATTGGAGATTTTGATGTGAGTCTGGAAGGAGAGTTTACAGTCTAACCAGACACCTAGGTATTTGTAGGTTCCACATATTCTAAGTCAGAGCCGTCCAAAGTAGTGATGTTGGACAGGCGGGCAGGAGCAGGCAGCGATCGGTTGAAGAGCATGCATTTGGTTTTACTTGTATTTAAGAGCAGTTGGAGGCCACGGAAGGAGAGTTGTATGGATTGAAGCTCGCCTGGAGGGTTGTTAACACAGTGTCAAAAGAAGGGCCAGAAGTATACAGAATAGTGTCGTCTGCGTAGAGGTGTATCAGAGAATCACCAGCAGCAAGAGCGACATCATTGATGTAAACAGAGAAGAGAGTCGGTCCAAGAATTGAACCCTGTGGCACCCCATAGAGACTGCCAGAGGCCCGGACACAGACCCTCCGATTTGACACACTGAACTCGATCAGAGAAGAAGCAATCATGAAGCTGCTGAAGTTACAATGCTTGTGATGTAGAATATCAGGCTCCAATTTGTAAATAATTTTGAGTCACAGTTGAAAAGTTGCGCATGATACACTGATAAAAGCAGTGCTTTTTCAATATGTGAGAAATAGAGAGGTGTGGCAAGTGAGCGTGAGAAGAGGGTCAATTCATGTGTTCTCATGCCCAATGCGTGAAAGTTGGCAGCACTGTTAACTTAAGTGTTTTATGCAACCAGGCCCAGAGCCATGGAGCAACCCTTGAAAAAGCCCTATCACCGAAGCTCTGAAGCTTTGGACTTGTAACAACCAGATGGGTAAACTCACCTTCTGCACCTGCTTCCTGACTCCCTGCGCTGTGGAATAACCAATCAGAGATGCAGTAGACCTATATACAAATAATTGCCATATATTGATCTGTGCCGTTCACTTTGAACTGGACTGTGTTTACAGCATGAGCAATCATGAAGCTGCTGAAGTTACAATGCTTGTGATGTAGAATATCAGGCTCCAATTTGTAAATAATTTAGAGTCACAGTTGAAAAGTTGCGGATTGATACACTGGATAAAAGCAGTGCTTTTTTCAATATGTGAGAAATAGGAGGTGTGGCAAGTGAGCGTGAGAAGAGGGTCAATTGCATGTGTCTCATGCCCAATGCGTGAAAGTTGGCAGCACTGTTAACGTTAAGGTGTTTTATGCAACCAGGCCCAGAGCCATGGAGCAACCCTTGAAAAAGCCCTATCACCGAAGCTCTGAAGCTTGGACTTGGTGACAACAAGATGGCCTGCTGTGGTGGAACAGAGTGAGCATGTGGGTTGCTAGGGGAGAAGAGGGGGGGAGCGAAGGTGGTGGAGAGCTTTGTAGGTCAGGAGGAGGATCTTGTATTCAATCTAGTGGGAGACAGGGAGACAGTGGAGTTCATGGAGGACAGGGGTGATGTGGTGCCAGGACTTAGTYTMYGTGAGAAYTCYGGCTGCYGAGTTCTGAACCATTTGGAGCTTATGGAGGGAGCTTAAGTTGAAGCCTGAGAGTAAAGTAGTCGAGACGGGAGGAGACCTGACTTTGGCAATGTTGCAGAGGTTAAAGAATAAGGATTTGACAGTCTGCTGGATGTGGTGGTCGAAGGAGAGGGTGGAGTCCAGYATYGTGCCAWGGTTYCYTGCATGGGGGGAGGAAGAGACAGTGGTGTCGTCAATGGTGAGGGTGCCATCTTTGGTGAGGATGGATTTGYTGCCTATGAGGAGGWGTTCCGTTTTAGCACTGTTGAGCTTGAGGAAGTTTTGTTGCATCCAGGTTTTTATTGCAGAGGCATGATTCAATGTGGGTCAGAGGTGGGTTGAGGAGGGATTTGGTGCCTKGGTAGATCTGGGTGTCATCAGCYTAGCAGTGAAAGTTAAGGTTYAAGTGARMGAGYATCTGACCAAAYSGGGATGTAGATGGTYAAYAGTAAGAGGCCCAGCACAGAGCCTTGGGGGACACCCAGTGWAACTGCAGRGAYTCTGAGATGTGGCCATTGAYGGAGATGTAGSAGGTCCGGTTGGTGAGGTAGGATTGTAGCCAGGAGACTACAGTGCCCTCAAKACCCAGWCCCTCCAGCCTGCTGAGTAGGATATGATGTCTCACAGTGTCAAAGGTGGCACTAAGATCAAGGAGAATCAGGATGTTGAGGGCACCAGTACCAGCAGKGGTGAGGAGGTCACTGATGACTTTGAGGAGTGCATGATGATGGTTGTGTGAACATTTACTGTTGATATAATCATTACATCAATAGGGGATGTGCTTCGTATCATGACCCCCTGCTGAATCTTTTATACGTTACAAATGCAGACAMTCTGCTGGTAGGGTGTGTTACAGTAGTGTTACCTTGACGCTGTCGTGCCAGGGAWGGTCTCGCTGGACACGTTCTGCTTCACTGGCCAGCSTCTGCAGGTTCAYGTTAGAGAACAGKGAAAACAAAAGGTCCTGCCCTTTATTTTGAATGGGAGGGWTATTTCAAAAAATGATATTCACATTATTTATAACAGGGCCTGCCATGTCAAATAGTGTCCACTGCCAAATGGTTTCCACCCCTGGGTCAATTAGCTGTTAGCGTRTGTTGCTGGGGACGTTGCTAGAACCTGTCAAATCCTGACCGGCCTACGCAATGAACCAAAGCGTCTGTTGCTATGCAGCTTGCTATACTGGTTGCTATGCTGGTTGCTAGCTCTATTTTACCTCATAGTGCTCACGGAGGACGGAGGACAAGGGCGGTTCTGGTTCTATTTCACCTCATAAGCCCATTTCTAAAGTAGCCTGGATGAACTCTATACGTACTGGGAGTTTCAGGACAAATTAACCACACAAGTATTGTGAGAAACATAAGCATATTATATGACAGCAGTTCACATAATATAATACTGTAAATATTTATGTTAATAGTTCATAGCACTGACCATCTCTTTTTTTGTCATTGATAAAATATAAACAATTGTGTTCATAAATGGTCTGACTTCATAGAAATGTAATGGGTTTAGAAGACTATAAGAGCTGAGTGTCTTTCTGTGTAAACCACATAACCACCTGATGTTCTTATTTGTAAAATAAAAGTGAAAGTAAAACTATGGTCCCTCTATTACTATAATGGCCCCATTTACAGGAAATAGCTAGAGAAATAGGAGAGCTAGACAGCCCTCCRCACTTGAKTTTCACTTTCTGTTGTGCCTTTATAAATAGGTGCTGGTGCAATCCTTATTTCAGAACTATATCAGAATCTCAYCCTCAYGAGGAACTAGTACCAACAAGGTAAGTCTATTCACATTTTTTTAATTCATTTTTTATATTATCTTTTATAAACAACTTATTCTTCTGATAGGAAAAATTGGTAGACCTGATCGATATACAGTACAATATTTGCATTGCAAAAGGAAAAATCTAATTGCTATACTGCAATGTTTGTAGAAGCTGTCTATAATTTGTGCAGAAAGGAAATCTGTAACCTTGTCTTCTATTGTTCCTATACATCTTCTACATTATGGGGCAGTTTCCTGGACATATATTAAAACTATACAATAAATGTTTACTGTAACACAAATGGAATTGTAACTTGCTAAAAATGCATCCCACCTGTCTTTGCTTTCACAAACACCTGAAAGCTGGTTTGGGGTGCATTTTTTGTTACTAAATATACTGAACAAAAATATAAACTCAACATGTAAAGTGTTGGTCCCATGTTTCATGAGCTGAAATAAAAGATCACAGAAATGTTCCATACGCACAAAAAGCTTATTTCTCTCAAATGTTGTGCACAAATTTGTTTACATTCTAGTTAGTGAGCATTTCTCCTTGGCCAAGATAATCCATCCACCTGTCAGGTGTGGCATATCAAAAAGCAGATTAAACAGCATGATCATTACACAGGTGCACCTTGTGCTGGGGACAAATAATGCCACTCTAAAATATGAAGTTGAGGGAGCGTGCAATTGGCATGCTGACTGCAGGAATGTCCACCAGAGCTGTTGCCAGAGGACTGAATGTTAATTTCTCTACCATAAGTCGCCTCCAACGTCATTTTAGAGAATTTGGCAGTGCGTCCAACCGGCCTCACAACCACAGAACAGGTGTTACCACGCCAGCCCAGGACATCCACATCCGGCTTCTTCACCTGCGGGATTGTCTGAGTCTGAGACCAGCCACCCTGACAGCTGATGAAACTGAGGAGTATTTCTGTCTGTAATAAAGCACTTTTGTGTGGAAAAACTGATTGGCTGGGCCTGGCTCCCCAGTGCCCCTGCCCAGTCATGTAAAATACATAGATTAGGCCCTAATAAATGTATTTCAAATGACTGATTTCCTTATATGAACTGTAACTCAGTAAAATCTTAGAAATTGTTGCATGTTGCATTTATATTTTTGTTCAATATAGATAAATGTTTTATTGGAAACAGGCTATCAAGTAATTTCATATGCCATGGAATATGTTAGTATTGCGAACGCAATGTGTACATTTTGTGTGAAATATCCAGTAGGGAATCCTGGATTAAGAAGCATTTTCAATGGAGATTCACTACTGAACTTGCTTTTAGCCCAGGACCGAGCTAAATCTGTGTCTGTCAAACTGACACTAAATGTAGTGATTTTTTGTGAAATAAATAAAGTAAAATTGCTGACTTACATCAAGTGCTTTGCGTTTCTTGGCCAGTAGCTTCWCGATGTCTAAAGCTACCTTCTCCACCATCTCATAAGGAGAATTCTTTACCAGGCTGAACTGCCTTCTTTTCTCATTGTAGATCTGCAAAAAAAGTTACAAAATTTGAGTGCAGTTAAATGATAGTTCCACTTATGTTGTACATGTACTGATTGTATTACTGCATTTAACATAATTTGCAACAGTTTCCGATCCTTGAGTACGTGGACACCTACTTGTCAAACATTTCATTCCAAAATCATGGGCATTAATATGGCTTACCCATTTGCTGCTTTAACAGTCTCCACTTTTCTGGGAAGATTTTCCACTAGATGTTAAAACATTGCTGCAGGGACTTGCTTCAATTCAGCCACAAGAGTATTAGTGAGGTCGGGCGCTGATGTTGGGCGATTAGGACTGGCTCACCGTTGGCGTTCCAATTCATCCCAAAGGTGTTCGATGGGGTTGAGGTCAGGGCTCTGTGCAGGCAAAGTCAAGTTCTTCTACACCGATCTCGATAACCCATTTCTGTATGGGCCTCGCTTTGTGCATGGGGGCATTGTCATTCTGAAACAGGAAAGGGCCTTCCTCAAACTGTTGCCACAAAGCTGGAAGCACAGAATCGTCTAAAATGTCATTTTATGCTGTAGCGTTAAGATTTCCCTTCATTGGAACTAAAGGGCCTAGCCCGAACCATAAAAAACAGCCTCAGACCATTATTCCTCCCTCACCAAACTTTACAGTTGGCACTATGCATTGGGGCAAGTAGCGTTCTCCTGGCATCCGCCAAACCCAGATTCGTCCGTCGGACTGCTAGATGGTGAAGGGTGATTTATCACTCCAGAGAATGTGTTTCCACTGCTCCAGCCAACGCTTGGCATTGCACATGGTGATCTAAGGCTTGTGCGCGGCTGCTCGGCCATGGAAAACCATTTAATGAAGGTCCCGACAAACAGTCTTTGTGCTGATGTTGCTTCCAGAGGCAGTCTGGGACTCGGTAGTGAGCGTTGCAACTGAGGACAGAGGATTTTTACACGCTTCAGCACTCGTGTTCCTGTTCTGTGAGCGTGTGTGGGCTACCACTTTGCCGCTGAGCCATTGTTGCTCCTAGACATTTCCACTTCCCAATAACAGCACACACAGTTGCCCAGGGCAGCTCTACAGGGCAGAAATGTTACGAACTGACTTGTTGGAAAGGGGGGATCCTATGATGGTGCCACATTGAAAGTCACTGATCTCTTCAGTATGGGCCATTCTACTGCCAATGTTTGTCTATGGAGATTGCATGGCTGTGTGCTGAATTTTATACACCTGTCAGCAACGGGTATGGCTGAAATAGCTGAATCCACTAATTTGAAGGGGTGTCCACATACATCTGGCCATGTAGTGTAGCTACTAGGGCCGTGACGATACCAATATCACAATATTCCTTAGTATCGTGGCAAGGAAACAAAACATGAAGRGGATTAAACTTCTTTAGGAAAACAYCCCTAATGTTGGAAACAAACATCATTATGTTGCCATTCAGAGTCACATGTATTTATTTTTCAAGCTATAGCACACTATCTTACATACAGCAGGTATTTAAAGGACCAAAGGTCTGCTTCGTATTTTCATTTTTGCCATGGAAAAAATATTGTAATACTGGTATCCACCCAGCCCTAATAGCTGCAGTGCAGACATGACATACTATTCAACCCAAATAGTATTTTTTTGTTCCAGGYTTGAGTTAAAAGGTCCAATGCAGACGGTTTTATTTCACTATCAAATAATTTTWMGCTAACAATTAAGTACCTTTCTGTGATTGTTTTCAATTAAAATGGTTAAAAACTAACACAAATAGCTTCTTAGCAGAGAGCAATTTCTCAAGCAAAAATGTTGATAGGACTGTCTGGCAGTGGTCTGAGTGGGGAGGTGAAAACTATRTGTTATTGGCAGAGAGGTTTGGAACGCTCTTTCTTATTGGTCTACTAACTAATTTACCACCTGGGGATGTCACCAGGGAGGCCAACACTCCATCCCACCAAAACAGGCTGAAGTTTCAAGCGGTCTTTTAAAACAGCTCTTACACTAAAAGGACATTATCATCAATTTCACAGTATTCCAACCTCAAAGTGTGTTTGTATATATAAAACACAGGAAAATCACATTTTTGACTGCACTGGGCCTCAAATTCCACAAATTAATTTAGAAATAATTTATTTATATCTATAATTTCGATTTAATTCAATTATAATTCCATGTCAGTCTTTGAATTTAGATAACTCAATTCCTCTCCATTCCAATGTTAGGTAAATTCCAAGAAATCAATTCCCAAATCAATATTAGGTCACAACAATTCCACAAATTAAAATTCAATTCCCTCAGGCTTTCAGATTGATCATGTGACTGTTCAGACAGCCTAACTATACTGGAACTATAGAAATACAAATCCTGCAGTCAATGTTTTATACATTGCATTAACTGGGAAARGTAATAATACTGAATTCCAATTTAATTCAATTCCAGATTAAATGTTTTACAATTCCGATTAAATTCCAATAAAYAAAGTGCATGCAGTCTAATTCTAATTCAATAACTTGAAAGATTGTTGAAATTGAATTCAATATAAATTCTCCCCTTCCATCAGTGAATTCAATAATTGTATTGGAATTTCTAATTAAATTGGAATTGACCCCAACCCTGTTACATTCCCTCTCAGAAAAGCAAACATGGGTGGAGAAGAATCAACGCCACCACCACCACCACCAACCCCACCAAAGAAGGGTAAGAGAGAGATGACATATCTGTAAAATACAGTCAACCCCTGATAGTTAATATAAGGTGTGAGTGCAAATTCTGTTCAAGCACAGTGCATCGGTCCCAATTCTTTTGACTTGTTCTGGGAACCTGCTTACACCGTTTTAGTGCATGCATTGACCACAGCCCCAAGGCATTACATATATAGTACATACCCTGTATCATACCCTGCCTACTCTCATTAATTATGTGTCATTGTACTCAATCTTCAAATTCTTTTGAAAATAAGAGATGGGGGGTGTTGGAATGTGGAAAACAATAATGAACTAATTTAATCAAAATGTGTTCCATGTGTTCACACAGAATTTGACCAACAATGGAGGAAAACATGTTGGAGGTAAGTACTGTACTGACTGACCAATATGGAGGATGAAAGAGAAAGTAAAACAAACGTTTAGGTTATAATAAATCTACATAAGGTTGTGTAATGGTGTGCTATACTAAATTGCTGATATCAGTTTTCCCACCATCTTAAATTAGTCCTGGTGTTATCTTGATACAATATCCCTGTACATAATTATACGCGTCTATGGCCTCTTGTTTCAAATGCTAAATGTTTGAGCATTTGTGGCACAAAATCCATGGCAAGTTAATGGTACCGAAATTAGCATTTTCCACGCTTCATGTCATTCACCTATAAGTAACTTAATTGAGCTACACAATCAATTGAAATACTTTAGGATGATTAGGACATGAATCATGCAAAAACAATCGGTACCATTGATTTCATTGAATCTGTGCCACAAATGCTAAAGGTTAGCATTTGGAAACAGTGGCCAGGTAACATAAAAAATACAGGTACTCTTCATTGTCTCTCACAGTAAAGGAGAGAGAGACCACATGGTGGTGAACTGAGGAACTTTAAACTGAGTGATCCTGACGTGGGTCAGCTCAGATGCCTGCATTTGGACCAGTCGGTGCAGGAAAGTCCAGCTATCAACTCAGTCAACAATGTCTTCCAAAATCGGATACAAGTAGTGCCCTGGTAGCTTCTACCATGGCACAAGCTTCACCATGACAGTAAGCTGCAGTGCCTAATACATTAACACAGACACAATGCAGGCATGGGATATGCTACCTAAATATCTGGTACATTAAAACAGTATTTCATGAGCTACAAACAGGCAGAGACTTGAAGAGGATACAGAAACAAAGAGAGGTTGTCTGCCTGCTAATTTAACTGCAAAACGTAGTCAATTACAGGGTGTAGGTTTGCAAAAGTAGGACCATGGAAAAAATAAATACACTCAGACTGTTGGAAACTTCAATAAAAAAACAAAAATGGAGACTCAGATGCACAAATGTAATAATTTACATATTTTTATGTGAAAGGTGCATAAAGAAAAGGGACAAGACAATGAAAGCACACAAATCTGTCTATAAAGAAAATATAAATGAGTTGAATTACATCACATAATCAAGACTAGATAATGCAAAGCATGTAACTACACAGTAGAATACAAAGTAGAAATGTACACAGTAGAAATGTTATATTTAAGCAATAAGGCCAAGGAGGTGTGGTATATGCCAATATACCACGGCTAAGTGCTGTTCTTAGCACGACGCATCACGGATGCCTGGAGCAGCCCTTAGCCGTGGTATATTGGTCATATATCACAACCCTGAGTGTGTATTCTATTATAAACTGGTTACCAACATAATTAGAACAGTAAAAATATATTTTTGTCATAACCCATGGTATACGGTCTGATATACACGGCTGTCACCAATCAGCATTCAAGCTCGAACCACCCAGTTTATAATATTTATTCTACTGCTTATATATCTTTGGTAAAAACTGAAACGTTGGTGCATTTTTACTTTATGCACATTTCGGGGTATTGTGCTCTAAATCAATTTATAGAAAGGGTCTGAGTAAAGGGTCTGAACTTATAGTACCAGTTCAAAATTTGGATAACACTATCATTCAAGGTTTCTTTATATTTTATTATTTTACATTTTAGAATAATGGTGAAGACATCAAAATATAGAAATAACACATGGAATCATGTAGTAACCAAAAAGTGTTCATAATAAAATTTTATATTTGAGATTCTTCAAAGTAGTCACCCTATCTTTGATGACAGCATACTCTCAACCAGCTTCATGAGGTAGTCACCTGGAATGCATTCAATTAACAGGTGTCCTTGTTAAAGTTAATGGTTAGAATTATTTCCTTCTTAATGCGTTTGAGCTAATCAATTGGGTGTGACAAGGTGGGTATATTCAAATGATAGCCTTATTTGGTAAAAGACCAAGTTCATATTATGGCAAGAACAGCTCAAATAAGCAAACAGAAACGACAGTCCATCATTACTTTAAACATGAAGTCAGTCAATCCAGAAATTTCAAGAATTTGAAAGTTTCTTCACAGTCAGTCGCAAAAACTACAAGTGCTATGATAAAACTGGCTCTCATGAGGACGCCACAGAAAAGGAAATCAGAATTACTTGCTTCATTTGAGTTAACTGCCTCAGATTCAGCCCAAATAAATGCTTCACAAAATCCAAGTAACAGACACATCTCAACATCAACGTTCAGAGGAGACTGCGTGAATCAGGCTTCATGGTCGAATTGTGGCAAAGAAACCACTACTAAAGGACACCAAGAAGGGACTTGTTTGACCAAGAAACAGGAGCAATGGACATAGAACGGTGGAAATCTGTATTTGGTCAATTTTAGATCTTTTGTTCCAACCGCCGTGTCTTTGTGAGACGCGATAGGTGAACGATGATTACCACATGTGTCGTTTCAACCGTGAAGCATGGAGGAGAGGTGTGGTTTGTTGCTTTGCTGTATCATTTAGAATCAAGGCACACTTAACCAGCATGCGTACACAATTGCTGCACACTGCCATCCCATTGGTTTGCGCTTAGTGACTATATATTGTTTTCAACAGGACAATGACCCAAAACACACCTCCATGCTGTGTAAGGACTACTGCACCAAGACGAGGATATGACTGCTGCATCAGAATGACCTGGCCTCCAAATCAACCAGCCTCAACCCAATTGAGATGGTTTGAATGAGTTAGACCACAGAGTGAAAGGAAAAGCTCAGCATAGTGGAACTCCTTCAAGAGTGTTGGAAAAGCATTCCATGTGAAGCTGGTGTAGAGAATGCCAAGCGTGTGCAAAGCTGTCATATAGGCAAAGGGTAGCTACTTTGAAGAATCTCAATATATAAAATATTTGATTTGTTGAACACTTTTTTTGGTTACTACATGATCCATGTGTTATTTTATATTATCAAGTTTGATCTACTATTATTTACAATGTAGAAAATAATAAAGAAAAAGAAACTCTTGATGATGATAGGTGTGTCCAAACTTTGACTGGTCTGTATACACAAACACACACACAAGTAACCACAGACTTTTCTACTATTGAGGTGACCCCCTTTTGCCCTCAAAAACACCTTCATTCGTCAAGGGTATTTTCCTAAAGGTGTCGAACAGTTGCACAGGAGCTGGCCCATTTGACTCAATGCTTCCACAATGTGTTAAGATGGCTGGATGTCCTTTGGGTAGGACCATTCTTGATACACACGGAAATTGTTGAGCGTGAAAAACCCAGCAGCGTTGCAGTTTTGAAACCAACCTGTGCGCCTGGACCTCTACCAGAACCGTGTTCAAGGCACTTAAATATTTTGTCTTGCCATTCACCCTTTGAAGGCACACATACACATACCATGTCTCAATTGTCAAGGCTTAAAATAACTTCAACCTGTCTCCTCCCCTTCATTACACTGATTGAGTGATTTAACAAGTGACATCAACAAGGGATCATAGTTTCACCTGGTCAGTCTGTCATGGAAAGATCAATCAATTGATTTGTCACATGCAGAATACAACAGGTGTTGATTCACCTTACAGTGAAATGCTACTTACAAGCCTTAACCAACAAGCAGTTAAAAAAATAAGTGTAAGGAAAAAAATAGATAAGTGAAAAAATTACAAATAAATTAACAAATAATTAAAGAGAACGTAAAATAATATGAGGCTAATAAGGGGTACCAATACAGAGTCAATGTTGGGGCACCAGTTTAGTCGAGGTATTATGTACATGTACTGTAGGTAGAGTTCAGGTGAAAGATCAGGTGTTCCTAATGTTTTGTACACTCAGTGTATATATTTGTTGATCTCTGTCTCAGTTTGGTATGTTTCATGTGTGTAGGTATTTATCTTTTCTATGAAAAAAAGATACATGTTAATCATAAAAAAGTATTTTCAGTATGAACACACTACATTCAAGGCCGTTCAGGAGAAAACGTCTTCCTTTGCATTCAATGATGTCATGGGTGAAACACAAAAAAAGTGGTTCACCCTGATGACTCATCAATGCTCTGAAGGCCATCTACCAGAGGGCTATGAGGTAATGCAAAAGTCACACACACACACGCACGACACACACCACACAACTAAAAATCGATATTTTATTTGGCCATGTTCATTCTTCCACCATATTTGGACCAAAAAGGAATTCATTCAGAATCCAAGCTTAAGTGACAAAACTCACTGCCTGGTGAGTATTGTGTCAGCGGACAATCATCTCTCATGTCAAGAGGAGGTACATAGACAAGATGAGGACATTCAGGAGAAAGCAGAGACTGTAGTAAGTACTCGTCTTTAAACTCTGTTTCTCAATGGTAACTACAACTATGGCTGGCGATAGTTGTCACTTTCAGCTCTAGCTCTTGACTTTTCACTATTACATGATACAGTGTTACTTATGCTAGTCCTTCTATTCATTAAAATATTCATTTCTATGGCAGAATCCCTCAAGTTGTTGTCATGACCATGCCAGACAAGGCTTTGTGACTGGTGACACGGATGTGAAGAGAATCTTCTACAGCAAGCAATCAAAAGAAAGGTAAATCACATGACCTCAGACCTGATCAAATTTCACATTGCCTGGACAAGTGTTTTAACATGTCAGCTAACCACATAATATGATGAGGCAATCTGATGCCCAACTGCACAGTTGATGTGTCACGACTTCCGCCGGAGTCAGTCCCTCTCCTTGTCCGAGCGGCGATAGGCGGTCGACGTTACCAGCCTTCTAGCCATCACCGATCCACTTTTCATTTTCCATTTGTTTTGTCTTTGGTGTTTACACACCTGGTTTCAATTCCCCCATTACATGTTTATTATTTAACCCTCTGGTTTCCCCCATGTTTGTGTGCGTGTTTGTTCTATGTTGATGGCTGTATCTGACGGCTGGTATTTTGTTGCCGGGTTTTGTATTTACGCCCGTTTATTCGTGGTACCGGTATATTTCACGCACCGTTGTATTGTTTCTATACTGGTGTTTTTTCGTGTATTTAATACCTTGTCCACGCATCTCAACTCTCCTGCGCCTGACTCCTTTTCACCAGTTACCCAAAGCCTTGACATGATGATGTGGCACGCAACCATTGGTTGACGCAATGCAATGTCTGCGATGTAGTCAGCCATTATATCTTGGGTGTGCTGACATGATTCAATGATCATCAAATTGATCCTGCCCTTTTTGTCTCCAACGTTTTTCAGATGGAGCTCTGCAGTAATGAGCTAGGCCTTCCCATGAACTTCATCTTGCCGGTGAAGAACTACCACGAGGAGGGGATGCTGGATAACGACATGGARATCCTGATACTGAACGCCATGACTCAGATTATGAACTTCGCCAACGACTACCTCTGGCAACTCCAACAACATGCAATTCAAAAATAGAATGAGTATTAAGAGATTAGTTAGTGAGCCCTGAAGTTTAAGATTGGAATGAAGTTCCTAATTTCTATATTTTTGACATTGTGGTCGTATCATTTCACTTCCATGTAGAGGCCTAAATAGGTTATCTGCGGCTCTGGGAGAAATGTATTTTGAGTGAGTATGCATTTCGTGTGACAAGAAAATCTTTAAAATAAACTGAACATTGCTGTGCATATATGCTACTTTTTAACATTAACACCCAACAGTGTACAATTGTGTTAGATAAACTAGCATCCTTCACAGAATTCCTTGATGACTGAAACTGATCTTAAACCATACTTTGTTTTACTGATATTGCTGTAAAATTAATATGATGCATCATTATTGTTGTATCTTTTTTTTTTTGCTTTRCTGCTTAAGTTGACTTAATTTCCAGGTAAATTTTAAGTTAAAAAAATAATTTAAAAAATAATGGCTATTGATGACATCGCCATCTTTCTCTCTCTATATATAACCAGGTTTCCATCCAACTTCATGGGGATGAATTACCTGACGYATAAAAMAAACTCACGAAAGGCCTGATGGAAACGGCAAATTTGACTAAAATTTCCCAATGTCGACAAAACAAAATAACCTCCACAAGGATGGATCATTTTTGGGGTCTGTGAAATAGATTATGCGACAATTGTAGTGGAAACGCATTTAAGCGCAAATATTGATATAATAACCATCATTTCGAAGTACACTTGGAGTCACGCGATGGATGGTGTGCATGTTGTACAACCACCACGATGTGGAAAAGCATGCAGAGTTTATAAGCAGATTAAACACCGTCAATTATGATGAACTTATGCTAGTTAACCTGTTGAATGTTAATGTGTAGTGGATGGCTGTATAAAACATATCTTCATGAGAGGGCCATGAACAGTACCTATACACTGTTAGAAAGCGGTTTTGTTGCTTTTTTGGGGTATTTATTATTTGTATTAATTCTTGCACTAGCACGCACTGCTATAGGAAATAGTATGACAAAATAAACATTTTAGATTTTATTTTCAAATTTCATTCGCTATGAACAACCAATTCATGAAAAATGACAATATTGATATGCTATGAGATTTTAGCTGCCTAATTACTGTAATACTTTGGTATAAAACTAGTGGTCGGAAAATCGGACAATCGGTGCACTGCTCTCATTCATTGACGTCTCTATCCCACTGTGAAGAACACAAAGTGGTTTTGTATCACATCTTCAAATTGTGTTCGAGTTAAAAAAAAAAAAAAAATCGATATAGAATGATGAGACTTCCTATGGCTGCAGTAGACTCTCAGCTTTGCAGCGCTATGCAGTTTGTGTGCCTGTGATGTACCGTCCACCACAAATTGACGGACAGTCCGGTCAGCGATGACCCTTTTCCTAACCTCAACCTAATTCCCCTAACCTACTATGTTAATTCTCCTAACCTGCTGTGTAAGTCGTATCTTTATCGAAATGGCGCGTTTTTAGGGAATCTCGATTCAAAAAGCCCCATCGGTGACGTCACTGGTAATTCCTTTGTCTCCGTCTTTCTGGCAAGCTTCCTGTCCCATCAGAACATGCAAGAGTATTGTGGCAAATACATATTTAAATGCAATTTAAAATAACGTTTGAATTTGATTTGACATTGCACTTTGAATTGGTCCAATATTTTTTAGAGAGAAATAGGCTGTCACCAGTAGGGTTTCCAACTTTCTCACTGCCAAATAAGGGACAAAAGGTGGCGTGCCAGTGCACGGTGTCACGGCGGTGTGGGTATGGTGTTGTGGGAATGAATACAGTGTATATTCTTATTAAATTGGAAAGGCAAAACATTTTTATATTCCAATTAGTCTATAACTTTACTAAAACTGAATCATCATGTAAACTTATGTGAATAAACCTCAAAATAAATGATCAAAGAAATCACAATTTGGACCTTTACAGCAACAACAAACAAAAAAACATTTCAAATGCAAAAGAGGAAAAGAGGGGCATGAGTCACTCACCAAGTCTACTTTTTACATGGATATTTTTTGCTGCTCTTGACTGTTTCAAGCAGTTCTTTGTCCTTTTGCATTGCCAGAGAGAAGTCCTTACATGACAAGTCACAGTTCACAGATATTTGAAGTTCACTTTTGATCAGCTCTGTGCTGCATCCGTTTCTTGAGTCTGACCATTTAATGGTCATCAAGGAGAAAATCCTCTCTACAAAGGCATTGAGCCTGGCACACTGAGGACAAATGAGACAATCCTGAACATGTTGATCAAGTTGGCTTTCCCTAGGTTTTGGAAAACTGCCACCCACTTCTCACTGGTGGATTTTGTGGTATCCTGTCTGMCTTTCTGTATTTCCTCCCGGCTAGCACAAAACTCTTCATAGAGTTGGTCCATACTGACTGTCTCTGTCATTTTGAGGGCAACCACCACCTGCTCCAGGTCAGTGAAGGAGAGCTCCTCATAGAGGTCGATCGGTTTCAGTTTCAACGTTACATTTTCTGGTGAGAAATCAAACCACTTGTCAACGTATGTAATGACAGTGTCATAGAACTTCAAAGTCCTGTTGCTGTGTGGACCTTTGCACTGACAATTGTTTGTCCATCAGCTGCTTGGTCTGGTATCCAAAAAAGCTGTCCTGTTTCCGCTGAAGCATCTTCATTTTTAAATTTTGGACTTCCTCGTAAACATCTGTGATGCAGAGRGTTGTTTCCTCCAGCTTTTTATGAGTTGGTCAAAACACCCCCCACGTTGTGGAAAAAGCACAGAGAAATCTCAGCAGCTTCCGTTTTTTCTTCAAACTCAAAAATACTCTTCAGTGTCACAGGACAGATCTCCCCAAGGGACCTGYAGTATGAAGTAAGAGCTGGCCAGCTTTGCAGGAGARGATCGACAGCTGGATGAKMAGAGYGCCATCTACTGCAAACATGTRGCAGAATTTCACSCCACTCAYTGTCAACAGAGGCAAAAAATGCACGCAGTTCCTCTCTTCGGGAAGCAGAAACTGAGAAGTGGCTGTAGATCTTTAAAACAATTGTCTCAATATCCACTGACAGCTGATCGCAGGCGTGCTTGCAGGCATTTTGAGCTACGTGAGCTGGGCAATTAGCTTTCAGAATGCGATCGTTGGCACTGCTCAATAACTGGTAAACGGAGTGGTGTTTTCCAAAGTTGACATTGGCATTATCTGCGCATAGCTGTGATGTGTCTAATATCCAATTCACGCTTTTCCAGACAGTTCGTCAGAGCTTGATGTATGCTATTTTCAGTTTATCACTGTCTTTATAAACGTCAAGTGACTTGCACTGCACCCCATCAGACACAGAGAATATCTCACGCACACTGGAAACATTTTTCTATTTCCCTTGTTTGAGCATCACTGGCAACTGAGAAATACACCGCCTCACTTCGTCGGGGACAGATCATCCAAATATCCCGCACACTCTTTGGTCCTAAAACATTAATTGCAATCATCTCAGCTTTCGTTCTTCCAAAAAGTGCATCTCTTCACACATTTGAGTCATGAAACAAAGCATTTTTCCGCAGTAGACGTCAGAAGAATGACCGATATTACTAGCACCTTTAGCCAGCGTGGCCTTCTTGTGCATTTCTGTGGATGCATGCTAGTTAGGTCATTCTCCCCTCCATGGCCAATTGAGAATTCCGACGGCATTAAAGTACAGAAAGCTTTAGTCGAGTCACCACTGACGGCTTAACACACGTCTTTTGCTTCCATTGTTTGTTGTGCTGCACTGTCTTTTCTTTTTGCAGGTTTATCCAATTCCTTGATATG
Source organism: Salvelinus sp. IW2-2015 (assembly GCF_002910315.2). Lineage (NCBI taxonomy): Eukaryota > Metazoa > Chordata > Actinopteri > Salmoniformes > Salmonidae > Salvelinus > Salvelinus sp. IW2-2015. The sequence goes on from NC_036859.1 coordinate 37,885,425, forward strand.
CCAAACCGCGACCGAACAACAACAGAAATACCTTGCAGGAATTTGCGCGTTTACGCTATACTGTGATTGATGAATATACGGAAGGGAGATCCCGTATGGGACAAACCAATTTAGCCCAATATAAGGGACATCCCGGCTAATACCGGACAGTTGGCCAAAACTCCATCCCACCAAAACAAGCCTTCTTTTCAAACAGCTCTTACACTAAAAGGGCATTATCATATTTTCACAATTTCACAGTATTATATTCACCTCATAGTGTGGAAATGTATATAAAACACAGGATACCCACATTCTTTGACAGCACCGGTCCTATCAATTTTAACTAAACGGTTAATAATAAAGTCAAATGTGTTACTATTTAATTGAAACAAAATCCTTTTATAAATCTCACAGTAATGTCAATTGCAGTTGGTAGAGTGTTTTTTCCATGTTTCAAGATCACCAAAGCGAAATAGAATTCAAGACATGACAAGAATCGTATGAATAGTATATTATTCTAATTGAATTTGCCACCTGACAGACAGAACATTTGCACTGACAGACAGGTGGCCTACCATGCATTCATCCAGATGCAGAGTTAAACACCAGGCATACACAGTTGTTCTCTTATGATGTGCTTGTTGTTCCAGCACATAAACACAGATTCTCATGTTATGTAAATTCACTCCAGAAACATTCGGCTCTAAGAGCCGGCTCTTGTAGGTGAACATTGGGAGCCGGCTCGCATATCAGAAGAGCATAATCTATTTTTAAAAACATTACAAAATTAAGATATGAATAATCAAAAGATTTAAATTAATAGAATTAACTAATTCAAAGAACGAAAAAATAAATATAATAATACAGACCTAAATGCTAAATTGCACACACATTCGTTCTGACTGTCAGCTCAGACTAACAGCCTCACCTGTTGTTACTGTCAATCAGACACGCAGTGTCAACCAATGAAGCAAAGATGCGTGAGGGAGGGCCGAGCCAACTCATTCACAGTCACACACTTAGCAGCCGAGGAGAGAGAGGAAGGACAGCTGTGAAAACAACAGCTGGTAAATGAGTCACGCACAGTAACATTTGGATGCATTTTAATTATGTAGACAACGTTAGAGCACAGTGTAGAATTTGCCAAAACAAAATCTCATATAAAGCCGGTTCTACGCACAACCTACACCGGCATATGCGAACTGTGGACCCAACTGTGAAGCTAGCTGTAGCGGAACTTCGAGAAACTAGTGGGCCTGCTAGTGATAGTGGTGTAGCCAGCACCTCCATGCGTGGAGATGTATCCACTCAGTCAAGTAGGCCTACTCCGCGACCCACAGCAACACAGTCTTCTATGGACCAGTTTACGCCAAAGTCTATGTCTGTAGCAAAACAAGGCCACATTTATTTTGTATTGGCTAAAATGATTGCCACCAATTTCCAGCCATTTTCGATCGTGGAGAACAGAGGTTTTAGAAATTATAACAATAGTCTAAATCCAATGTACACAATTCCAAGCAGAAAAACCCTTTCAAAATCACTTATTCCACAACTGTACGAGAGCACACAGGCTTCAGTGCGGGAAAGAGTCCAAAAAGCTACTGCAGTTTGACTTACCACTGACTGCTGGA
>NC_036859.1:37888212-37905327 GCF_002910315.2 Salvelinus sp. IW2-2015
AATCCAGTCTGTGCTGCCGCAAGCCAGGATTGTCAATTTCTGGAACCACATCTCAAACAATGTGAAGCACAAGATGGGATCAGAGGGTTCCCAAGCTGTGGCCGATAACCAGCAGGCCATCAGAGCTCTTTGCCTCGAAATCAAGGAGTGACTACGAATGCACACTGGAGAGAGTGTGTGTGTCCCCTGGCGCCCTGATTTCGAGGCTTATTTCCATCAGTCGCTGTCCGACGCCATGGACAAAGAGCGCAAATTGTGCAAAACAGCTTGGGCATCCAGTCAGACGGAATTACCAACAACTGCTCAGAGAGCTTCAATGCTGTCCTCAAGGCATTGGTTGGAAGGTCAGAGTAGGTAAACCAATTTATCTACTCTACCAACTCCAAACCAATGCCTTGAGGGAAGTGCTGGGGGGATACTGTAACCTAGGGAATTTCCACCTGACCSGAGTGCCATGAGCAATTCCAGGCGAATGCCCATCAGTTTCCCCTACCACGTCGGAGGACGACATGGTGTTCTTTGTGGAAGGCATCCAGTCCAGTGTGACATGGCAGAAACTGGAGCGGAGGCCTTGGCCAGGATGATTGTGGCAAAAGGAAGAATCCTCCTGGTGCCAAGCACCCAATCATTCCTCTACCAGGGCTTCTCAGACAAGCAGCACATCATTACTCTGTTGCCAACAGACGTGCTCCTGCTCTGCATCGCCCAGAGGTGTCCACCGACTGGCAGCTGTACTGGCCATTGGCGGAAGTGTGGACAGTCTTATGCCAATAAAGCTGAGGACAAGGCATCTGGGAGCAAAACGCTCTGGCCATAAGTGTGCCACCAAGGAGCATGTCCAGACAGCCGCCAAACGTCAGGAAGAACAATCTACTGTTGATCAACAGGTCCGTCTTATTTGTTCCTAGATTGTCTTATTTTGGTATGTCAAAATGTTGACCATTTTTCTAAGCCATGTGGTCCTCATGGGTTTTTATGTATATTTGTGAACACAAAATGCAGTCCTGTCCCCATTATTCAATAGGGTGACCAATTCCAACAGTGTCTGAGAAACACTCCAGCAGGGATGACGAATTGGATAATAGAGTAAGTGGAATGTGACTGTTACATTCTGCATGTTTATCATCTGGACACCATTGTTATGACCATAATCTGTGGGCAATGTCAGATGGTGTGGACAGGGCAACCGCAAGGATTTTGTTGAGGGAACTGTTGCCATTCTGCACCTTCATGACTTCCTTAGTGGAGAGGTTATGTTCAGGTCGCCCAACATGTTTAATGGATTGGAATTGTATGTAACCATTTTCCTGGTTTGGCAGTTGTATAAAAGTACAGATTAGCACTATTGTTTGGGCATCATGTCAACTTTGACCAACCAGTATGCTTTTCTGCTTAGGTAATTGAATTGACTTTCAAGTGAAGCAGGGATGTTTTATTATGGAATCACTTCCTGGCAGAGAATATCTGCAGTGAGAATAAGGTGGTGTCGGGTCTTTGGCATCATTAAACTGAAGATAATCAACATTTCTCTAATTATTATTACGCGATTAAAACTACTTAATCTGTAACTGATTAACCGAGGAAGTCGGGGCACCAAGAAAATATTCAGATAAGTATCATTTTCCTATTATCATCACTCAGAATATTTTAATATCTGATCACTTCGTCTGTTCTGGATTAACTCATAATCATTCATTTAGGTTTTATTCGTTACATCGAACAAGGGCTGTCATTGACATGCAGGTCCGTTGTCTGTGCCTGCTGGGGCATGCATGACTTAGTGAAACTTTAAACAGAAATACAATTCTCACATTATCATTACATAGCATCCGTCATTTTCACAAAAAGAATCATCTTTACAAATTTTTTACAACAAACATTTAGATGTAAGCCTCATACTGAGGCTAATTGTATAAACAGCGTTTGGTAATGTGGCACGTAATTGTCCTCTGAGTTTTCACATAATTGTACCAAACGGACCAGTTCGTAGCTGGATTCACCGATCTTTTATACATTCCCAGAACAAATATTGTTCGGAGCATCAGAGTTCTGTGTGGAAGAAAAATTCCTTTGTTCTCTATAAAAACTCACTCTTCTCTATACTGTGGCCATGAGGAGAGATAATCTCAGGAATATTCGACTCTCTGACACAGCAGCCTGGGTGTAGGGGGATTGTGCATAGGGGGGGGGGGGGGGGTAGTACTCGCTGTACCTAAAGAGGGCAACGTCATGACAGTGGTGATGCACAAGAACACTTGTAGAGGTAAACACATGTCCGCAGAGTTGCTTTTGTGTCATGGTTTCTAAATAAGAGGCTAGAGGGGTCAATGTGTGGAGGAGCTGCCACCTTCCTGACAAAAAGATGGCTTGACACACCATGTAACTGTATCTTCATTCCTATCCTGTAGACCAGTCTGGAGCAGCACAGTTGCTTGATTGGAGCCTGCAATGTGGCAAACTACACTGGATACTCTTGGTAAGCTGCACAAGATGGACCATTCGCGTTCCGAGATGGCGTAGCAGTGAAACGTGTTTTTGTTCACCTCTTGTGTACTTTGTATTTTTTCTTTTTTTGTATATATTTACATTTTATTTTCACTCTTCCATTTTAATTCCATTATACCTTCCGGTACCTGCCTCACCATTGTGACGGAATCGTATTATTTTTAATTTTAGAACACATTCTAGAACCACCAGAAGCTAACAAGCTAATTAGCTATTTAGGCATTGTTAGCCAATGCTAGCGGCTTTTAACCTTCTGCACAGATACCAGCCCTGTTTTAGCCTGGATAATAACTCGCCAATCTACCAGTATTGGACTCTCTCCACTAACCGCGGGTTTCCTGTTTCCTGCCGTAATCCCTGGACACTACTTCTGATCTTCACAGCTAGCTAGTGGTACGCCTGCCACGAAGCTAGCACCAGTTGCCGTGAGCCAGGCGCATCTCCCGGCTAGCAAACTAAATTCTACAATACTCTTTCGCCTTCTGGCTTGGATCCTCTTTGTCGACACTGGCGCCCGCGCAACCACCACGACTGGTCTGCCGACGAATACTCATCCGCTTGTGCCTTCAACCGGCCTCCGTCGCCGCAGATGCCCCACTAGCCCCGGCTCTAACTTTAAAAACCGCCATGGGACTACTCCGCGGCTTCCCGTTCCTCTACTGCTGCCCCTGGACACTATGATCACTTGGCTACATGTGATGCTGCTGGACTGTCCCATTAATCACGGTACTCATTCTGTTTTATTTTTATCTGTCGGCACAGCCGCGAACATCAGGTTCTGGGTGTAGTTAATCCGACACCTCTCTGCGTTGTCATCGCCATTTTCCTGCTGTTGTCTTAGCTAGCTCTAACCAAACAATACCTGTATTACTTTAATGCCTCGTGTATGTCTCCTCTCGAATGTCAATGCCTTGTATACTGTTGTTCAGGTTAGTTATCATTGTTTTGTTTACAATGGAGCCCTAGTTCACTCTCATACTTCTGACCTCCTTTGTCACCACCCACTTGCGGTGACCTCACCATTATAACAGCATGTTCCAGAGATCAATCTTCTATCATCGCCATGGGCTTACCTCGCTGTACCCCCACCCACCATACCCGTCTGCACATTATGCCTGAATCTATTCTACACCAGAAATCTGCTCCTTTTAAACGTCTGCAACCATTTGATAGCGCACCCATTCTACTCTCCTCTGTCTCGGGTGATTGTGGAGGTAACCCAGGACCTGCATGTCCCCAGCACCCTCATTTTTGACTTCTGTGATCGAAAACGCCTTGGTTTCATGCATGTCAACATCAGATAGCTCTTAAGTTTGTTTTACTCACTGCTTTAGCACACTCGCCAACCCTGATGTCCTTGCCGTGTCTGAATCCTGGCTTAGGAAGGCCAAAAAATTCGGAGATTTCCATACCACACTATAACATTTTCCATCAAGATAGATTTGCCAAGGGGGAGGAGTTGCAATCTACTGCAGAGATAGCCTGCAAGTAATGTCATACTTTCCAGGTCCATTCCCAAACAGTTCGAACTTTTAATTTTAAAAATTAATCTCTCCAGAAATAAGTCTCTCACTGTTGCCACCTGCTACCGACCCCCCTCAGCTCCCAGCTGTGCCCTGAACATCATTTGTGAATTGATCACCCCCCATCTAGCTTCAGAGTTTGTTCTGCTAGGTGACCTAAACTGGGATATGCTCAATCCCCGGCAGTCCTACAATCTAAGCTAGATGCCCTCAATCTCACACAAATCATCAAGGAACCCACCAGGTACAACCCTAAAATAACCGTAAACATGGACCCTCATAGACATTATCCTGACCAACTTCCCCTCCAAATACACCTCTGCTGTCTTCAATCAAGATCTCAGCGCTCACTGCCTCATTGCCTGTATCCCTACGGGTCCGCGGTCAAACGACCACCCCTCATCACTGTCAAACGCTCCTAAAACATTCTGCGAGCAGGCCTTTCTAATTGACCTGGCCCATGTTGTAAGCTCTAGGTGTCGGGGTGTTTGTGGAATCAGACGCAGGAACAGCAGAGCTTCAATAGTGAGTTTTAATACCCAACTCGTACCAAACAATGTCCAACCGGACTACTGGGTGTCATAAACACCTGTCTTCCACCATGAAGAACAAAACCAGTAACACACACGAACCACTCCCGAATCCAAAGAAACATACGAAAATCCCGCACAAAGAAGCAGACAGGCTGGCTGACTAATAAAGCCACCCTGATTGCTAATTCCCTCAAACCAGGTGATAACCATAAACACATAAGGAGGGGGAGGAAAAAGAGTCAGTAGCAGCTAGTAGGCCAGTGACGACGACCGCCGAGCGCCACCCGAACGGGAAGGAGAGCCTGCCTCGGTTGAAGTCGTGACACATGTATCCTGGAAGGATATTGACCTCATCCCGTCAGTTGAGGATGGCTGGTCATTCTTTAAAAGTAACTTCCTCACCATCTTAGATAAGCATGCCCCTTTCAAAAATGCAGAACTAAGAACAGATATAGCCCTTGGTTCACTCCAGACCTGACTGCCCTTGACCAGCACAAAAACATCCTGTGGCGGACTGCAATAGCATCGAATAGTCCCCGCGATATGCAACTGTTCAGGGAAGTCAGGAACCAATACACGCAGTCAGTCAGGAAAGCAAAGGCTAGCTTTTTCAAGCAGAAATTTGCATCCTGTAGCTCTAACTCCAAAAAGTTCTGGGACACTTTAAAGTCCATGGAGAACAAGAGCACCTCCCCTACATTTGCACATAATGTATATAGAGTCATTTTGTTTTTTCCTACTGTGTTATTGACTTGTTTATTGTTTACTCTATGTGTAACTGTGTTGTTGTCTGTTCACACTGCTATGCTTTCTTAGCCAGGTCGCAGTTGTAAATTAGAACTTGTAAGAAATTGTAATGGATACTGGTAACTTGTTTTAACCACTTCTCAACACAAGCTATACTTGGCACAACATGCACCCATCCCCACTATACCCCCACACTTTGTACCCTTATAAATAACCATAGACCCACACACACATCCCCTCCCCCATGAATAGGCCCCTGTGAAAACAAACGCACATGGATGGATGCTTTTGGGATGAGACTAAGACAAAGAACTGTGTGAAGAGCCAATGGAACGTCGACATCAGGCCCGGACAGGACTACCCACGACCCAGATAGACCAATCGGAAGGCCAGACTACAAGATCAACCTAATTTGCTTGTTGCCTATATAATCTGTATGAACTGTTTAGAGCGCCCTCTTTTCCGACGATTCCATACGAGTCAGACAGAAGGGGCCGTGCTGCACGATTTACTAAGATATTTTTTACATGTGAATAAACGGCCTTATTATACAAATATCCACCTCGTCCTATGTCTCCACTTGATCTCCTGTCTCCAGTAAACGTTTTATCAACAAACTTGTTCTCAACTAGCCTACCTGGTTAAATAAAGGTGAAATATTTTTTATTTTTTTGAGAGATTAGACAGTACTACACTTGAATGATTGAGGGCATTTTAATATACTGACTTGGTATTACCGCTTGCATTTAGTATGTCAATCGCAGGACCCACTCTGCCATTGACTCACTCTGCCGTGCTTCTACACCTGCATTGCTTGCTGTTTGGGGTTTTAGGCTGGGTTTCTGTACAGCACTTCGAGATATTAGCTGATGTACGAAGGGCTATATAACATAAACTTGATTTGATTGTCCTGGACCCTACTGGTTGCCCTAACGCGGAGYGCCATATGAGCGAGAACCTGGTCAGGCACGGTAAATCTGGTGTTGTAAAAATACTTGAAAGTAGTTGGGGTATTTATTTGACAACTTTTACTTTACTACATTCCTAAAGAAAATAATGTAGTTTTTACTCCATACATTTTGAATGCTTAGCAGGACAGGAAAATGTTAGAAAGTATACACTGAAGAGAACATCCCTGGGTCATCCCTACTGCCGCTGATCTGGGGGACTCAACACACAAATGCTTTGTTTGTAAATTATGTCTGAGTGTTTGACTGTGCTTCTGGCTATCTGTAAATTCAACAAAAATGAATCTTTCCTTCTCGTTTGCTTAATAAGGAATTTGAAATTATTTACCCTTTAACTTTGATACTTAAGTATGTTTTAAACCAAACACTGACTTCCACTTGAGTCATTTTCTATTAACGCATCTTTACCTTTACTCAAGTATGATCCAAATAACTTCACAGATCTTCATTGTGAAGGGTTTAAACTGTTTCCCATGCTTGTTCAAAAAAAGTGCTCTTCACTGACGAGTTGCAGTTGTCTCACCAGGGGTGATGGTCGGATTCGTGTTTATCGTCGAAGGAATGAGCATTGCACCGAGGCCTGTACTCTGGAGCGGGATCGATTTGGAGGTGGAGGGTCCGTCATGGTCTGGGGCGGTGTGTCACAGCATCATCGGACTGAGCTTGTTGTCATTGCAGGCAATCTCAACACTGTGCGTTACAGGGAAGACATCCTGTGGGAAGACAGGAAGGGGACAGGAAGGAAAGACATCCTCCCTCATGTGGTACCCTTCAAGACAGAAATGCCAGCGAAGAGCCCAGATCTCAATCCTATTGAGCACGTCTGGGACCTGTTGGAACGGAGGGTGAGGGCTAGGTTCATTCCCCCCAGAAATGTCTGGGAACTTGCAGGTGCCTTGGTGGAAGAGTGGGGTAACGTCTCACAGCAAGAACTGGCAAATAGAAGGAGATGCACTGCAGTACTTAATGCAGCTGGTGGCCACACAAGATACTAACTTAATTTTGATTTGACACCTTTTTTCAGGGACACATTCAATTTCTGTTAGTCACATGTCCGTGGAACGTGTTCAGTTTATGTTTGTTGTTGAATCTTACGTTCATACAAATATTTACACATGTTAAGTTTGCTGAAAATAAACAGTTGACATTGAGAGGACGTTTCTTTTTTTGCTGAGTTTTTCTACTATTCAGGGGAAGTTAGGAACCAATATACACAGGCAGTTAGGAAAGTCAAGGCTAGCTGTTTTTCCCACCTGTTTATGGAATATTGTTTTGAGTTAGTGCACGTAGCATCTCTGTAGTCACGGTTCGTTGTTGGTTTATTGTTTGTTTTTGTCTTTGCCAAGTTTCACTTTCTAATAATTAATGTGGAACTCAATATCCGCTGCGCCTTGGTCCGACATTTATTCTAGCGAATGTGACATAGTAGAAATTCTAGAGCTTCTGCCTCATCCACATCAGCGATAACTCATCACTCCTACTCCAGGTAAATTCATTAGCATGACGTTTGCTACCCATATGACCCCACTCAACGCCAAGTGTCAACATTCAATCAAACCTGGGGCCTTACGTATCAAGTGTCTCAGAGTAGGAGTGTTCCTGTCGGATCAGTTGCCGTTTACAACAAGAATAAGATTATAGACACATCGTAGATGAGTTGTGGATGAAGTCCCAGGTCCCCCTATGTCCATGTTGTATTGTTCATTTGGATCTTAACATGCCTTTTGGGGGCTCCCCACCTCACTGGCAAAACATTTTAGTGCCCCCCCCCCCCTCTTGACGGCAGAGGTAATTTGAAATTGTGCCATTGGGCGGAGAGAAGTTGAGAAATGTTTGAATACATTTCATGCAATTAGACAAATTTTCCCATGGAGCAGAGAAGATGCAGTATTAGTGAATTTGCTGCAATTCTACACATTTTGACACGACTTACGCAATGTTGAGAGTGACTAACAAAATCATTGGGTGCCTCCTGGAGGTCAGGGCCCTTGGGCACGTGCCCAGTCGGTATCGGGCCATTTTAGATAACTGGCTAGAGTAACTCACCAATCTAAATCTTTGTAGCTGACAGGGCTAATTGTGACTCAGTGACTGACAATTGTTCTGATATTTATTATATACAGTTGAAGTCGGAAGTTAGGTTGGAGTCATTACAACTCGTTTTTCAACCACTCCACAAATTTCTTGTTAACAAACTATAGCTCTGGCAAGTCAGTTAGGACATCTTTGTGCATGACAAGTAATTTTTCCAACAATTGTTTACAGACAGAGTGGAAGAAATCTATCACAATTCGTGGGTCAGAAGTTTATACACTAGATTGACTGCCTTTAAACACCTTGGAAAATTCCAGAAAATGTCATGGCTTTAGAAGCTTCTGATAAATGTCAATTAGCCTGAGTCAATTGGAGGTGTACCTGTGGATGTATTTCAAGGCCCACCTTCAAACTCAGTGCTTGACATCATGGGAAAATCAAAAGAATTCAGCCAAGACATCAGAAAAAAAGTTGTAGACCTCCACTAGTCTGGTTCACCCTTGGGAGCAATTTCCAAATGCCTGAAGGTGCCACGTAGTATGCAAGTATAAACACCATAGTACCACGCAGCCGTCAGACCACTCAGGAAGGAGACACGTTCCGTCTCCTAGAGATAAACGTACTTGTGCGAAGTGAAAGTCAATCCCAGAACAGTGAAAATCAATCTCAGAACAGTGAAGATGCTGGAAGAAACGGGTACAAAATTATCGACATCCACAGTAAAACGAGTCCTATAAAATCGACAACCTGAAAGGCCGCTCAGCAAGGAAGAAGCCACTGCTCCAAAACAGCCAGACTACGGTTTACAACTGCACATGGGGACAACAATCGTACTTTTTGTAGAAATGTCCTCTGTTCTGATGAAACTAAAATAACTGTTTGCCCAACGTTATGTTGAGGAAAAAGGGGGAGGCATGCAAGCCGAAGAACACCATCCCAACCGTGAAGCACGGGGGTGGCAGCATCATGTTATGGGGGTGCTTTGCTGCAGCAGGGACTGGTGCACTTCACAAAATAGATGGCATCATGAGAAAGGAAAACTGTGGATATATTGAAGCAACATCAAGACCTCAGTCAGGAGTTTAAAGCTTGGTTGCAAATGGACAATAACCCCAAGCATACTTCCAAAGTTGTGGCAAAATGGCTTAAGGACAACAAAGTCAAGGTATTGGAGTGGCCATCACAAAGCCCTGAGCTCAAGCCTATAGAAAACTTGCGGGCAGAACTGAAAAAGCATGTGCGAGCAAGGAGGCCTACAAACCTGACTCAGTTACACCAGCTCTGTCAGGAGGAATGGGCCAAAATTCACCCAACGTATTGTGGGAAGCTTGTGGAAGGCTACCCGAAACATTTGACCCAAGTTAAACAATTTAAAGGCAATGCTAGCAAATATTAATTGAGTGAATGTAAACTTTCTTGACCACTGGGGATGTTGATGAATAAATAATTCTGTATATTTTTTGACATTTCACATTAAATAAAGTGGGTGATCTTAATGACTTCAGACAGGGAATTCTTACTTGTGGGTTAAATGTCAGGATTGTGAAAAACTGGGAGGTTTTAAATTAAATGTATTTGGTAAGTTCGACTATTAACTGTAGCATCTTTTAGGATTGTGTGTTTGTTATTGTTGGAATTGCTGACTGCAATAACATGTTGACCAAACTAATTTTGTACCAATGTGATTGGGACAGAACAAATATCTCAATTTCCCCTTGTGTATTTTACTATTCTAACACGAAGTGACTGTTAAAATCATTATCAATGGTCGGTGGACCCCTAGCTACTGCTTATGTCGATTATGCCTGCAGCCCACTGTGGTTTTGAGTCATAGCGCAATTCCAACCTCCCTGGAAGTAATCCATGATTGGATAAGTCATGTACTTACAAATGATCATTGATTACGGGGGATATGGTTCTATTTTTTCAACTAATGTAATTTACTTTCAATCCATGTCAAATTCTGCATACTGATTATTTCCATTCAAAATGAAGTTACTGATGTAGAATGTAAACAGGTCTCAATTTAATTCTGAATGTACCCCAATCTGGCTATGTCAACTTTGAAGCACTAGGGGACATTTTTCCATATAGTTAGCCATTAACTGTCTGGAAAACTCGTCCTAAGTGTCATCGCCATTGTCACGCCCTGGCCTTAGTTATCTTTGTTTTCTTTATTATTTTAGTTAGGTCAGGGTGTGACATGGGGGATGTATGTGTTTTTGTATTGTCTAGTTTTTTTTGTATGTTTATGGGGGCAGTGTCTAGTATAGGTGTTTGTATGTCTATGGCTGCCTAGATTAATTGAGAACCAGAGGCAGCTGTTGTTCATTTTCTCTGATTGAGAGCCATATTTAGGCAGCCATATTCATTGGGTATTTCGTGGGTAATTGTCTATGTCTATGTTCCATGTTAGCACTTAGTTTGTATAGCTTCACGTTCGTCAGTTTGTTAGTTTGTATAAGTATTTGTTTCGTCTTCATTTTATTAAAGAAGATGTATTTATATCACGCTGCACCTTGGTCCACTCTTTCACGTAACAACGATCGTGACAGCCATACTTATCCCAAAGTAATTTTCCTTATCAGAATGCCGAAAAGAGGGCCCCAACTTTTGATGACATTGCCTCATTTGTTAAAAAGGCTAGGCCTCTCACCAGACGAAGTTACAGCAGCGGGCTAGCATCAGGAAAAAAAAAGATTTTGTGCTGGTCATTGAACTGGAAAGGTCAAACACCCGCAGCTTTCGTTGTCAACTCTACGCAACCCCCTTCTCCGTCTCCCAGATTGCCCCATCACTACCCCAGCAAGTATACACCACACACACCTGCTGCCTTGAACACCAGCACAAGCAGCTGATCCCACTAACGTATCCCACCTTCCACCCCAAGCCTGGAGACAATGTTTGCAGGTAGTTCCTCGTCATGTGAGGACTGGAAGGCGGCGCAAAAGCAATGGATTCAAAAGGGATCCCAGTCTTCCTCGCTGTTCACCAAAACTAAGGGTGCGGTACTATGCAGRGAAGGAAGCACCAGGGCTCCAACAAAGGGAGTACGAGTTGCTGCATCAGCCTCATACTGTGCTAACACACTACTTTAGTTTCCGCTGTCCCCCATCCCCACGGCAACAGCAGCAAGCAAGGGATTTCATCCAATCAGCTCCCTCAATTATAGATGAGATGTCCAGGCGAAAGACTGAAACACCTGGCAAGGTATACTCATGACCAATAACCCACCACCACCCCCAAATGCATCATTCATACCAGTGTACCAACCTCGCAACTTGGCACAAGTGAACAATGACCTTGAGCCTTCTTGGATTGGCACTTCAAATGTAACTCTCTGGCAGTACCCAGGGGGCTAAAATGTTCTAGCTCTACCCTTAGACTTGGCGGTGACGTAGTGTCCCCATGAGTGACAGAACACTGAGCAATCACGCCGCAACGCTCTATTTTCAGTTGGCTTGCCCCACCACAGAAAGCAGTGTGCTAGGCTGAACACCTGCATTTTGGCGCTGCCTTACTGAAGAAAACAAATAACAACATGATCTATATGTGGCTTTATTAACAATTTTTTTCACCTATATTTAACCAGGTAGGCTAGTTGTGTAACGGTTCTCCTCTTCCTCTTCATCCGAAGAGGAGGAGCATGGATTGAACCAAGACGCAGCGTGATACTTAGACATGATATTTATTTAGACACGACAAAACATGGGTGGGTTAATAGAAAATGTAAAAGTGAAAGTCAGTGTTTGGTTAAATATACTTAAGTATCAAAACGTAAAAGTTAAATGATAAATAATTTCATATTATATTTAGCAAACTAGAAGGCAAGAAGGCAAGATTATTTTTTAATTTACAGATGGCCAGAAGCACAGTCAAACACAATTTACAAACAAAGCATTTGTGTGACGTGAATCTCCCAGATCAGAGGCAGTAGGGATGACCCAGGGATGTTCTCTTGATAGGTGCATACTTTCTAACATTTTCCTGTCCTGCTAAGCATTCAAAATGTAACCATGACTTTTGGGTGCCAGGGAAAATGTATCGAGTAAAAACTACATTATTTTCTTTAGGAATGTAGTAAAGTAAAAGTTGTCAAAAAATACCCCAACTACTTTCAAGTATTTTTTACAACACCAGATTTACCGTGCCTGACCAGGTTCTCGCTCATATGGCACTCCGCGTTAGGGCAACCAGTAGGGTCCAGGACAATGGCAGAGTGCATCCTGCGATGGACATAATAAATGCAAGCAGTAATACCAAGTCAGTATATCAAAATGGCCTCAATCATAACATATTCAAGTGTCGTACTGTCTAATCTCTCACTAAATGGTCCATCTTGTGCAGCTTACCAAGAGTATCCAGTGGTAGTTTGCCACATTCAAGCTCCAATCAAGCAACTGCGCTGCTCCAGACTGGTCTACAGGAAGAGGAATGAAGATACATTTACATGGTGTGGCAGGCCATCTTTGTCAGGAAGGTGGCAGCTCTCCACACATTGACCCCTCTAGCCTCTTATTTAGAACCATGACACAAAAGCAACTCTGCGGACATTTATTACCTCACCACCTTATCTCCATGCAGGATGTTCCCTGCCAGAACGTGATCAATAATAGAATCATCTCTTCTCACTTGTCAGTCAATTTGTCACGATTGTCGAATGGACCAAGGTGCAGCGTGGTAAGCGTACATTTTTCATTATTTTGCAAATGTCGCCAACAAAAACAACTATCAAAAGGGAGAAAAAAGGCTGCCTAAGTATGATTCCCAATCAGATACAACGATAGACAGCTGTCCCTGATTGAGAACCATACCCAGCCAAAACATAGAAACAAACAACAGAATGTCCATCCCAAATCACACCCTGACCTTACCAAATAAAGAAATAAAACGGCTCTCAGAGGTCAGGGCGTGACAATTACAATTACCTAAAGCAGAATGGCATATGGTTGGTCAAAGTTGACATGATGCCCAGGCAATAGTCTAATTGTACTTCATACCAACTGCAACCATGGACAATGTCATACAATTCAACCATAACATGTGGGCGACCTGAACATACCGCCCCACTAAGGAAGTCATGAAGGTCAGAATGGCAACAGTTCCCTCATCAAAATCCTTGCGGTTGCCCTGTCCACACCATCCGACATTGCCCACAGATTATGGTCATAACAATGGGGTCCAGATGATAAACATCAGAATGTAACAGTCACATTCCACTTACTCTATCCAATTCGTCATCCCTGCTGGAGTGTTTCTCAGACACTGTTGGAATTGGTCACCCTATTGAATAATGGGGACAGGACTGCATTTTGTGTTCACAAATATACATAAAAACCCATGAGGACCACATGGCTTAGTAAAATGGTCAACATGTTGACATACCAAATTAAGACAATCTAGGAACAAATAAGACGGACCTGTTGATCAACGGTAGATTGTTCTTCCTGACGTTTTGGCGGCTGTCTGGACATGCTCCTTGGTGGCACACTTATGGCCAGAGCATTTTGCGCCCAGATGCCTTGTCCTCAGCTTTATTGGCATAGATGTCCACACTTCTGCCAATGGCCAGTACAGCTGCCAGTCGGTCACTGTCCGATGCAGAGCAGGAGCACGTCTCTGTTGGCAACAGAGTAATGACGTGCTGCTTGTCTGAGAAGCCCTGGTAGAGGAATGATTGGGTGCTTGGCACCAGGAAGATTCGGCCTTTTGCCGCCACCATCCTGGCCAAGGCTCCAGTTTCTGCCATGTCAACCTTTTCCCGTGCCACACAGGACTGGATGCCTTCCGCAAAGGACACCATGTCGTCCTCCGACGTGATGGAATTGCTCATGGCACTCGGGTCAGGTGGAAATTCCCTAGGTTACAGTATCCCCCCAGCACTTCCTCAAGGCATTGGTTTGGAGTTGGTAGAGTAGATAAATTGGTTTACCTACTCTGACCCTCCATCCAACCAATGCCTCGAGACAGCATTGAAGCTCTCTGAGCAGTTGTTAGTAATTCCATCTGACTGGATGCTCAAGCTGTTTAGCACATTCGTGCTCTTGTCGGACAGCGACTGATGGATATAAGCCTCGAAATCAGGGCACCAGGGGACACATACACACTCTCTCCAGTGTGCATTCGTAGTCACTCCTTGATTTCGAGGCAAAGAGCTCTGATGGCCTGCTGGTTATCGGCCACAGCTTGGGAACCCTCTGATCCCATCGGTTCCAGAAATTGACAATCCTGGCTTGCGGCAGCACAGACTGGATTACTCCCTCAATAGCCGTGTCACGGTCTGTGCAGAAGATTGCTGTTGATAGTTGGGGAAGAGTGAAAGGATGGTGCAATAACTGGTTTTCCATGTGCCTGAAGGACGGGTGCCTCTTGAAACGCTACATGACGGAAAACAAGGGGTGAAACATAATTGCCCAGGTCAAATGTGGTGTCATGTGGAAAAGTATTTGCTTTTAATGACGCCTTGGCCTCGTCAACCATTTCTGGTGCTGCCACCACCAGAAGGGTTGCGGGTGAAGTCTCCATATGGGTGACAGATCCAGGGAGAATGTCACCCATATGGGTTGCCAACTCATCCCGGTCCAAAACATGACGTCCCTTGCTTGACGAATTGTGTTCTTCACTTGTGCCAAGTTGCGAGGTTGGTACACTGGTATGAATGATGCATTTGGGGTGGTGGTGGGTTATTGGTCATGAGTATACATTGCCAGGTGTTTCAGTCTTTCGCCTGGACATCTCATCTATAATTGAGGGAGCTGACGGATGAAATCCCTTGCTTGCTGCTGTTGCCATGGGGATGGGGGACAGCGGACACTAAAGTAGTGTGTTAGCACAGTATGAGGCTGATGCAGCAACTCGTACTCCCTTTGTTGGAGCCCTGGTGCTTCCTTCTCTGCATAGTACCGCACCCTTAGTTTTGGTGAACAGCGAGGAAGACTGGGATCCCTTTTGAATCCATTGCTTTTGCGCCGCCTTCCAGTCCTCACATGACAAGGAACTACCCGCAAACATTGTCTCCAGGCCTGTGGTGGAAGGTGGGATACGTTAGTGGGATCAACAGTTAGAATTTCAGCTGCTTGTGCTGAAGGCAGCAGGCGTGTGGGGTTTACTTGCTGGGGTAGTGATGGGGCAATCTGGGAGACGGAGGGGGGTTGCGTAGAGTTGACAACGATAGCTGCGGGTGTTTGACCTTTCCAGTTCAATGACCAGCACAGAAAATAATCTATTTTCCTGGTGGTAGCCTGCTACTGTAACTTAGTCTGTGAGAGGCCTAGCCTTTTTAACAACTGAGGCAATGTCATCAAAAGTTGAGGCCCTCTTTTGGCATTCTGATAAGGAAAATTACTTGGGGATAAGTATGGCGATGACATTTAGGACGAGTTTTCCAGACAGTTAACGGCTAACTATATGGAAAAATGTCCCCTAGTGCTTCAAAAAGTTGACATAGCCAGATTGGGGTCCATTCAGAATTAAATTGAGACCTGTTTACATTCTACATCAGTAAGTTCATTTTGAATGGAAATAATTAGTATTGCAGAATTTGACATGGATTGAAAGTAAATTACATTAGTTGAAAAAATAGAACCATATCCCCGTAAATTATAATTTCCAAGTACATGACTTGCCCAATCATAGATTACTTCCAGGGAGGTTGGAATTGGGCTATGATGCATAACCAAAGTGGGCTGCAGGCATAATCGACATAAGCAGTAGCTAGGGGTCCACCGACCATTGATAATGATTTATTTTTAACAGTCACTTCGTGTTGTTAGAATAGTAAAATACACAAGGGGAAATTTCGATATTTGGTTGTCCATCAGCAGTTGGTTAGCGAATTAGTTTGCCACATACACATGTTATCGCAGGTGCAGCACAATGTTGGTTTCTAGCTCCAACAATGCAGTAATATCTAACAAATACTAAACATACAATCCTAAAAATGTACAGTTGAAGTCGGAAGTTTACATACACCTTTTATTTCTTTCATCACATTCCAGTGGGTCAGAAATTTTTCGGTAGCATTGCCTTTAAATTGTTTAACTTGGGTCAAACGTTTCAGGTAGCCTTCCACAAGCTTCCCACAATACATTGGGTGAATGTTTTGCCCATTTCCTCCTGACAGAGCTGGTGTAACTGAGTCAGGTTTGTAGGCCTCCTTGCTCGCACATGCTTTTTCAGTTCTGCCACAAGTTTTCTATAGGCTTGAGCTCAGGGCTTTGTGATGGCCACTCCAATACCTTGACTTTGTTGTCCTTAAGCCATTTTGCAATGGTCATTATGGCCAAACAGTTCTATTTTGTTTCATCAGACCAGAAATATTTCTCCAAAAAGTACGATCTTTGTCCCCATGTGCAGTTGCAAACAGTAGTCTGGCTTTTTTTATGGTGGTTTTGGAGCAGCGGCTTCTTCCTTGTTGTCGATATAGGACTTATTTTACTGTGGATATAGATACTTTGTACCTGTTTCCTCCAGCATCTTCACAAGGTCCTTTGCGCTGTTCTGGGATTGATATGCACTTTCGCACCATATTACTTTCATCTCGAGGAGATTTCTGACGGCTGTGTGGTCCCATGGTGACTTGGGATATCAAACTTGATATCAGTTATTAACATTACAGTTTTTCAATTTCTATGGCCATAACGACCAGCTCTGCATCTGAGGTCTCTCTGAGATGACGAGGCCCTCTTCTCATTCAGCCACTCCACAACAGTTTTGCCTCCCCCTGCTGTCCCCTGCACTAGCTGTGGCCAAATTGTTTTTCTTTTAGGCTTGCCACATATCCTGCAGGGGAAAGCAACAGGTAAC
>NC_036859.1:37907022-37910839 GCF_002910315.2 Salvelinus sp. IW2-2015
TGGCCACAGACATAACGTGATTCAACATCCTTTTATGTACAGTAGCTTTTATTGGACTGATCATGTCAACATCTTAGCCAGCAGTCATCATCATGAATCAAGTCGACAATCTACTGGCAAATCCTTTTCAAACCTTGTCATATAGATAAAATGTATCGGTGCTCATCGGCCATTGGACATCAATATTACACAAGTTGGAAATTGCAAATTCAACCATGAGAGATTGGAAGGAATCAGTGACAGTGGCTAATGTTAACTGCAAGCATTGCAAAGCAATCACTAGCCAGCTATTCAATGGAGTGGCTGTGTGGTGCCAAATCTGGGATTAAGGGGCTTATTTCCAAGTTTAATAATGATAAGCATTGGCCATGCTGTCAATGTAGCTTGATTTGTGCTGCGTTCAAAACAACTTAACCCGGAACTGCGAAAAGACTTCAGTGAGTTGTAGACAACTGGGAAGTGAATGAAGAACCTCCTACAGGGAAAATACGTTTTGAACGGTCACCCAACTCTGAATTTTAAATCCAGCATCTTTCTAGAGCTACGACCTGAAGATCAATGACGTCATCGTGATTCAACCTTGTTTTGAAAGCAGCATAAATCCAGAGAATGCCAGACTTGTGACGATTTGCCCATGAAGGACCGCAGCACCATCGACCTGTTCAAGTGAGCACAGCACAACAAGGTGAGTTCAAGAATGTATTGACCGTCGCCTAAAGTTGATTCAGCTGCGGGATCGGGGCACCACCAGTACAGAGCATGCTCAGCAATGGCAGGTGTGAGTGCATCTGCAGCAAAGAAGCCACTTCTCTCCAGGAAAAACATCAGGGATAGACTGATATTCTGGAAAAGGTACAGGGATTGGACTGCTGAGGACTGGGACAAAGTCATGTTCTCTGATGAATCCTCTTTCCGATTGTTTGGGGCATCCGGAAAAGACAAGGTGAGCGCTACCATCAGTCCTGTGTCATGCCAACAGTAAAGCATCCTGAGACCATTCATGTGTGGGGTTGCTTTCTCAGCCAAGGGAGTGGGCTCACTCACAATTTTGCCAAAGAACACAGCCATGAATAAAGAATCCTCCGATAGCAACTTCTCCCAACTATCCAGGAACAGTTTGGTGACGAACAATGCCTTTTCTAGCATGATGGCGCACCTTGCCATAASACAAAAGTGATAATTAAGTGGCTCGGGGAACATAACATCGATATTTTGGGTCCATGGCCAGGACACTCCCCAGACCTTAATCCCATTGAGAACTTGTGGTCATTCCTCAAGAGGCGGGTGGACAAACAAAAAACAAACTTTCAAAAGCATAGATTATGCAAGAATGGGCTGCCATCAGTCAGGATGTGGCCCAGAAGTTAATTGACAGCATGCCAGGGCGGATTRCAGAGGTCTTGAAAAAGAAGGGTCAACACTGCAAATATTGACTCTTTGCATCAACTTCATGTCAATAAAAGCCTTTGACACTTATGAAATGCTTGTAATTATACTTCAGTATTCCATAGTAACATCTGACAAATATCTAAAGACACTGAAGCAAACTTTGTGAATATTAATATTTGTGTCATTCTCAAAACGTTTGGCCACGACTGTACTTCATTGTTTGTTTGTTATTAAAGGCATCTTGGTCCAGCAGTCACAGCATTTTTGGGGCAGCGTTCGGTGGCCCCAACCAAAACTGCAGTCGATAGTGTTGAAGATCTTGGCCTCGAAGAATGCAGTTCCAAGTAAGTGTCTACACACTGGAGCATTGTAATGAGATACATTTTGACAACCTTTCATCTCATACTCTGTTGTGTGTGGTAAAGGGCTGTCTGCTTCCTGAACAGCTCTGTGATCTAAACTAGCTGGGCAGCACACGGGACAGCAGCGTGGGCAATGAATACAGCCAGGTGCTCATTACAGTCCTCACCGACAGCGCTATAGTAGAGCTGGAGTGGCACCTCCCAAGCGGCTCAATGTCGACCGGGACTGCTGCAACCTGATGGGCAAGGAGAAGACGGCAGGCATGTTCAGCCAGTGGCAGGAGCTCATCGTCCGACAGGCTGTTTGGCACCTCATCCGTCGTTTTGCTGGGGGAGTGACCACAGAGAAACATCCTCTGTATGCTCTCTTTATGTAGCGGCTCCCCTTCTGCATATTGTAGCGCCTGCGGGAGGCCAAGCGAGGGGAGCCACATCAACGGGGCTCAGCGAAGCCCCGGTGATGAAGAGGATCAGCTCCAAGGAGATGGCTCGGTACTGTCGTCGCCACACACACCCGGGGCGGAGGAGACCAAGCGGCTCCTGGAGACATCACGGGCATCCTGGACCAGGCCATCTGGCAGACCCAGAGACGACAGCTGGTCTGCATTCAGGACCACCCTGGTGTCAGCCTCTAGACCAACAAGAGCAAGGACGTGACCAAGGGAGAGTTCATCCTGCCTGTCTTGCGCTGCGCACGTGGATCCACATCCCTGGTATGTTGAAATGGGTCTCTTTTTTTGCTGTCTCTCTGTTTAAGGGGAACTCATTGAGTCCAACCTCGGTAAGGACCCAGATGTTCCAGACGGGACACCTGATCAATTTGAGAAAGGAGAGGACAACCTGGGAGAGCTGGATGAGGAGGATAACCCCACCATCTCCTTGCAAGGCCTCGATGAGTCTCCCACMACTCAGAAAGGCTGCAGAGTGAAGGAAAAGCAGCCAACAAGTGCTCAGCAAATGTGGGAACTCCTTCGAGACTGTTGGAAAAGCATTCCAGGTGAAGTTGGTTGAGAGAATGCCAAGAGTGTGCAAAGCTGTCATCAAGGCAAAGGGTGGCTATTTGAAGAACCTCAAACAAATCAAAATATATTTAACACTTTTTTGGTTAATACATGACTCCATGTGTTATTTCATAGTTGATGTCTTCACTATTATTCTACAATGTAGAAAATAGTAAAAATAAAAAGAGAAATCTTTGAATGAGTAGGTGTTCTACAACTTTTGATCGSTAGTCTACATCCTAAACAGCTCGGATTGCTTAAATTGCTTTCCATTCATAACTATTAATCCAACCCTTCCCCATAATAGGAATTGATGGGGTTGGTGAATACCTGGACAAGAGTCTGGTGAGGCTGCTGGAGGGGCCATGTATCTCCAATAGGCACATAGGAGATCATGGCTCTCTGGGAAAATCTTCCAGAGAGAGACAAGGCGGCTGTTCTCTTCACCCGAGAGGTTGCAGGGGCACAAATTCAAAGACCTCAACCGTGAAGGGGGAAGAGAGTATGAAATGGTACGTGCTGAACATTGTTCTAATCTCACTAACTCACTTCACACAAAGCCATGAGTGTATTTCTCATTAACGTGATGTTTCCCTTTTTCATCAAATTTTTTCATCCAGCTCCCTGCTTGGGCAAGGCTCTGGACCTGCTCAGTGGCCCAACACCAGCAGAACAGTAGAGGCCATTTACATTGAGTTGTGCCACAAACACCCTGCTGGCAAGACKGTGCTTGGGAACATGGTGCTGAGCAGCCCAAACCTGAAGATCCACACAACGCTGCAACTGTTCGAGGTCAACAAGTTGACCTTGACACAGTGTTACTGAAAACAATTACAATTATCACACAGGTACAACAATAGGATGTCCTCCATGGCGAGAGTGACCCTTCACCAGGGATTCAGGCCCCTTCCACACTGCAGTCAGGAGCACACCGCCGCTGCCAGCCCCGTCAACCAGCAGCACCTACTGTACCAGCTTCCAGAGGACAGAACGGGCAGGCTACACAGCGTGGCAGGGCAGCCACTAGTCAGCCACTGTCACCCAGTCTGCCTACCACCTCCCTCC
>NC_036859.1:37912232-37929105 GCF_002910315.2 Salvelinus sp. IW2-2015
CCCTCGGCTCACGGCACGGTTAGCACATGGTCTTGTAACGTATGCGAGCTTCAACTGGAAGCCAGTGGAGAGAGCGGAGGAGCGGGGTGACGTGGAGAGAACTTGGAAGTGTTGAACACCAGACGGGCTGCGGCGTTCTGGATCCGAACAAGATCTGATTAGGGGTCTTAATGGCACAGGCAGGGAGCCCAGCCACACAGCGAGTTGCAGTAATTCAGACGGGGAGATGACAAGTGCCTGATTTAGGACCTCGCGCTGCTTCCATGTGTCGGAGGCAGCGCAGGTCCTATACCAGGCACTTGTCATCTCCCGTCGTGGTATTACTGCAACTCGCTGTTGGCTGGGCTCCCTGCCTGTGCCATTAAACCCCTACAACTCATCCAGAACGCCGCAGCCCGTCTGGTGTTCAACCTTCCCAAGTTCTCTCACGTCACCCCGCTCCTCCGCTCTCCTCCACTGGCTTCCAGTTGAAGCTCGCATCCGTTTACAAGACCATGGTGCTTGCCTACGGAGCTGTGAGGGGAACGGCACCTCCGTACCTTCAGGCTCTGATCAGCCCTACACCCAAACAAGGGCACTGCGTTCATCCACCTCTGGCCTGCTCGCCTCCCTACCTCTGAGGAAGTACAGTTCCCGCTCAAGCCCAGTCAAAACTGTTCGCTGCTCTGGCACCCCAATGGTGGAACAAACTCCCTCACGACGCCAGGTCAGCGGAGTCAATCACCACCTTCCGGAGACACCTGAAACCCCACCTCTTTAAGGAATACCTAGGATAGGATAAAGTAATCCTTCTAACCCCCCCCCCCCCGCCCCCCTTAAAAGAGTTAGATGCACTATTGTAAAGTGGTTGTTCCACTGGATATCATAAGTGAATGCACCAATTTGTAAGTCGCTCTGGATAAGAGCGTCTGCTAAATGCCTTAAATGTAAATGTAATGTGGCAAGCCTAAAAGAAAAACAATTTGGCCACAGCCAGTGCAGGGGACAGCAAGGGGAGGCAAAACTGTTGTTGAGTGGCTGAATGAGAAGAGGGCCTCGTCATCTCAGAGAGACCTCAGATGCAGAGCTGGTCGTTATGGCCATAGAAATTTAAAACTGTAATGTTAATAACTGATATCAAGTTTGGATTCTGACAGACAACCTTTTGTAACGTAACCTCATTTTTTGTTGTAATATTTAAATCAGGACAAAGGAAGGTACATTGGGTAAGTTTGAGTGAGAAACTCCATGTCAATGTACAGTTGAAGTCGGAAGTTTACATAAACGAGTTAATGACTCCGACCTAAGTGTTTCAACCACTCCACAAACTAGTTTGTGCAAGTCGGTTAGGACATCAGTAATTATTCCAACAATTGTTTACAGGCAGGTTATTTAACTTATAATTCACCGTATCAAAATTCCAGTGGGTCAGAAGTTTACATACACTAAGTTGACTGTGCTTTTAAACAGCTTGGAAAATAACAGAAAAGTGATGGAATCCAGGTGCGCAATAATGAGTAAACGTGACACTAGACCTATATGTTTTGATAAGGTTTGTATCAAAACTAAAGTGACAAATAATTTCTAAAGTTAAACACAATCCGCTTTACAAGGGTGTAGAGCCTAACTGGCAAATACAGTTGAAGTCGGAAGTATACATACACTTAAGTTGGAGTCATTAAAACATTTTCAACCACCTCACAAAATTTCGGGAAGTCGGTTAGGACATCTACTTTGTGCATGACACAAGTAATTTCTCCACAAATTGATTCCAGTGGGTCAGAACTTGACATACACTAAGTTGACTGTGCCTTTAAACAGCTTGGAAAAGTCCAGAAAATGCTGTCATGGCTTTAGAAGCTTCTGATAGAATTAGACATAATTTCAGTCAATTAGAGGTGTACCTGTGGATGTAATTCAAGGCCTACCTTCAAACTCAGTGCCTCTTTGCTTGACATCATGGAGAATCAGCAAGACCTCAGAAAAAAATGGTAGACCTCCACAAGTCTGGTTCATCCTTGGGAGAATTTCCAAATGCCTGAAGGTACCAAATCTCTTACAAACAATAGTACACAAGTATAACACCATGGGACCACACAGCCGTCAGAAGGGAGACGCGTTTGTCTCCTACAGATGAATGTAATTTGGTGCGAAAGTGCAAATCAATCCCAGAACAGCAGCATGGGCCATGTGAAGATAGGTACAAAAAGTATCTATATCCACAGTAAAACAAGTCCTATATCGACAGCAAGGAAGAAGCCGCTGCCCCAAACCGCCATAAAAAAAGCCAGACTACGGTTTGCAACTGCACATGGGACAAAGATCATACTTTAGAGAAATGTCCTCTGGTCTGATGAAACAAAAAAAGAACTGTTTGGCCATAATGACCATCGCAAAATGGCTTAAGGACAACAAAGTCAAGGTATTGGAGTGGCCATCACAAAGCCCTGACCTCAAGCCTATGAAAAACTGTGGGCGAAACTGAAAAAGCATGTGCGAGCAAGGAGGCCTACAAACCTGACTCCG
The DNA here is from genome assembly GCF_002910315.2 of Salvelinus sp. IW2-2015. Classification (NCBI taxonomy): domain Eukaryota; kingdom Metazoa; phylum Chordata; class Actinopteri; order Salmoniformes; family Salmonidae; genus Salvelinus; species Salvelinus sp. IW2-2015. The sequence continues at coordinate 37,914,738 of NC_036859.1, forward strand.
TTACACCACTGTAGAGGAATGGGCAAAAATTCACCCAATGTATTGTGGGAAGCTTGTGGAAGGCTACCTGAAACGTTTGACCCAAGTTAAACAATTTAAAGGCAATGCTACCAAATACTATTGATGAAGAAAACTTCTGACCCACTGGGAATGTGATGAAAGAAATAAAAGCTGAAATAAAAATCTCTACTATCATTCTGACATTTACCATTCTTAAAATAAAGTGGTGATCTTAACTGACCTAAAACAGGGAATTCTTACTCGGATTAAATGTCAGGAAATTGTGAAACACCTTAGCCAAATACATTTAAACTAAGTTTGTGAACTTCCGACTTCAACTGTACATTTTAGGATTGTGCTGTTTGTGTATGCGTTAGATATTACTGCATTGTTGGAAGCTAGTAACCACATTTGCTGCACCTGCTAAACAGTGTATGTGCAAACTAATATTGCTTCCCAACTGCTGATGGACAACCAATATCTAAATTTCCCCTTGGTATTTTTACTATTCTAACACGAGAAGTGACTGGTTTAAATCATATCAATGGTCGGTTGGACTACCCTAGCTACTGCTTATGATCGATTATGCCTGCAGCCCATGTGGTTATGCCATCAGCGGCAATTCCAACCTCCTGGAAGGTAATCCATGATTGGATAAGTCATGAATTACAAATGATCATTGATTACGGGGGATATGGTTCTATTTTTTCAACTAATGTAATTTACTTTCAATCCATGTCAAATTCTGCATACTTAATTATTTCCATCAAAAGAACTTACTGATTAGAATGTAAACAGGTCTCAATTTAATTCTGAATGGACCCCAATCTGGCTGTCAACTTTTGAAGCACTAGGGGACATTTTTCCATATAGTTAGCCGTTAACTGTCTGGAAAACTCGTCCAAATGTCATCGCCCATACTTATCCCAAAGTAATTTTCCTTATCAGAATGCCAAAAAGAGGGCCTCAACTTTGATGACATTGCCTCAGTTGTTAAAAGGCTAGGGCCTCTCACCAGACTAATGTTTACGCGCGCTACCTCAGGAAAATGTATTATTTTTTCTGTGCTGGTCATTGAACTGGAAGGTCAAACCCGCAGCGTATCGTTGTCAACTTACGGCAACCCCCCCCTCCGTCTCTCCAGATTGCCCCATCACTCCCCAGCAAGTAAACCCACACGCCTGCTGCCTTCAGGCAACAAGCAGCTGAACTTTACTAACTGTTGATCCCACTAAACGTCATCCCACCTTCCACCACAGGCCTGGAGACAAAGTGTTTGCGGGTAGTTCCTTGTTCATGTGAGGACTGGAAGCGAGACGCAAAGCAAATGGATTCACAAGATGGAGTCCCCAAGTCTTCCTACGCTGATTCACCAAAACTAGGGTGCGAGTTACCTATGCAGAAAAGGAAGCACCAGGGGCTAACAACAAAGGGAGTACGGTTGATGCATCTAGCCTTCATACTGCTGCTAACACACTACTTTGAATTATCCGCTGTTCCCCATCACCACTGCAACAGCAGCAAGCAAGGGATTTCTCCAATCACTCCCTCAATATAGATGAGATGTCCAGGCGGAAGACTGAAACAACCTGGCCAAGAGTCTATAACTCATGACCCAAATAACCCACCACCACCCCAATGCATTCATTCATTACCAGTGTACAACCTCGCAACTTGGCACAAGTGAAGAACAACGGAAGACCAATTCGTCAGCACGGGACGTCCACTGTTTGGGACCGGGATAGAGTTGGTGGCACCTATGGTGACATTCTCCAATGGATTTGTTCACCCAGTATGGAGACTTCACCCGCAACCTTTCTGTGGCGGGGGGGGATGCGCAGCACCAGAAATGGTTGACGAGGGCCAGGTAGTCATTAAAAGCAAAATACTTTTCACCATGACACCACATTTGACCTGGGCAATTATTGGTTTCACCCCTTCTGTTTTCCGTCATGTAGCAGTTTCAAGAGGCACCCGTCCTTCAGGCACATGGAAAAACCAGTTATTTCGCACCCATCCTTTCACTCCTTCCCAACTATCAACGGCAATCTTCTGCACAGACCGTGAGGCGGCTATTTAGGTAGCAATCCAGGTCTGGTGGCTTGCCGCAAGCCAGGGATTGTCAAATTTCTGGAACCAATTCAAACAATTGGTGAAGCACAAGATGGGGAATCAGAGGGTTCCCCAAGCTGTGGGGCGTAACCAGCAGGCCATTCAGAGCTCTTTCCTCGAATCAAGAGTGACTACGAATGCACATGGAGAGAGTGTGTATGTGTCCCCTGGCGCCCTGATTTCGAGGCTTATTTCCATCAGTCGCTGTCCGACGCGATGGACAAAAGGAGCGGCCAAATTGTGCAAAAAGCTTGGGCATCCAGTCAGATGGATTACCAAACAAACTGCTCAGAGAGCTTCAATGTGTCCTCAAGGCATTGGTTGGAAGGTCAGAGTATGTAAACCAATTTATCTACTCTACCAACTCCAAACAAATGCCTTGAGGGAAGTGCTGGGGGGATCTGTAACCTAGGGGAATTTCCACCTGACCCGAGCTTGCCATGAGACAATTCCAGGCGAATGCCCATCAGTTTCCCCTACTCACGTCGGAGGACGACATGGTGTCCTTGTGGAAGGCATCCAGTCCAGTGTGACATGGGCAGAAAACTTGGAGCGGAGGCCATTGGCCAGGATGATTGTGCAAAAGGACGAATCCTCTGGTGCCAAGCACCCCATCATTTCCTTCTACAGGGCTTCTCAAGACAAGGCAGCACATCATTAGTTCTGTTGCCACAGGACGTGCCCCTGCTCTGGCCCATCGGACAGTGCCAGAGGTGTTCCACCGACCGACTGGCCATTGGCGGAAGTGTGGACAGTCCTATGCCAATAAAGCTGAGGACAAGGCATCTGGGAGCAAAACGCTCTGGCCATAAGTGTGCCACCAAGGAGCATGTCCAGACAGCCGCCAAACGTCAGGAAGAACAATCTACCCTTGATCAACAGGTCTGTCTTATTTGTTCCTAGATTGTCTTAATTTGGTATGTCAACATGTTGACCATTTTACTAAGCCATGTGGTCCTCATGGGTTTTTATGTATATTTGTGAACACAAAATGCAGTCCTGTCCCCATTATTCAATAGGGTGACCAATTCCAACAGTGTCTGAGAAACACTCCAGCAGGGATGACGAATTGGAGAATAGAGTAAGTGGAATGTGACTGTTACATTCTGCATGTTTATCATCTGGACACCATTGTTATGACCATAATCTGTGGGTAATGTCAGATGGTGTGGACAAGGCAACCGCAAGGATTTTGTTGAGGGAACTGTTGCCATTCTGCACCTTCATGACTTCCTTAGTGGGGAGGTATGTTCAGGTCGCCCACATGTTATGGTTGAATTGTATGACATTGTCCATGGTTGCAGTTGGTATGAAGTACAATTAGACTCTATTGCCTGGGCATCATGTCAACTTTGACCAACCATATGCCATTCTGCTTTAGGGAATTGTGTCACGCCCTGACCTTTGAGAGCTGTTTTATTTCTCTATTTGGTTAGGTCAGGGTGTGATTTGGGATGGACATTGTTGTTTGTTTCTATGTTTTGGCTGGGTATGGTTCTCAATCAGGGACAGCTGTCTATCGTTGTATCTGATTGGGAATCATACTTAGGCAGCCTTTTTTCTCCCTTTTGATAGTTTGTTTTGTTGGCGACATTTGCAAAATAATGAAAAATGTACGCTTACCACGCTGCACCTTGGTCCATTCGACGATCGTGACAAATTGACATTGACTGTCAAGTGAAAAGAGATGATACTATTATTGATCACTTTCTGGCAGGGAATATCCTGCATGGAGATAAGGTGGTGAGGTAAATGAATGTCCGCAGAGTTGCTTTTGTGTCATGGTTCTAAATAAGAGGCTAGAGGGGTCAATGTGTGGAGAGCTGCCACCTTCCTGACAAAAGATGGCCTGCCACACCATGTAAATGTATCTTCATTCCTCTTCCTGTAGACCAGTCTGGAGCAGCACAGTTGCTTGATTGGAGCTTGCAATGTGGCAAACTACCACTGGATACTCTTGGTAAGCTGCACAAGATGGACCATTTAGTGAGAGATTAGACAGTACGACACTTGAATATGTTATGATTGAGGCCATTTTGATATACCGACTTGGTATTACTGCTTGCATTTAGTATGTCCATCGCAGGACTTGCCCTAACGCGGAGTGCCATATGAGCGAGAACCTGGTCAGGCACGGTAAATCTGGTGTTGTAAAAATACTTGAAAGTAGTTGGGGTATATTTTTGACAACTTTTACTTTACTACATTCCTAAGAAAATAATGTAGTTTTTACTCCAATTACATTTGAATTGCTTAGCAGGGGACAGTAAAAAATGTTGATAGTATGCAATTAATCAAGAGAACATCCCTGGAGTCATCCTCTTATTGGAGATGGCTCTGATCTGGGGGACTCAATAACAACAGTAAAAAATGCTTTAGTTGTTAAATTATGTGGTTTGAAATGGTGGCGTGGTCTGGCCATAGCAGCCTGTAAATTTAAAAAAGTAATTGGCCTTCTATGTTGCTGCTTAATAGTGAATTATGAAATGTATTACCCTTTAACTTTTACGTGTTTGATACTTTAACGGGTCATTTGTTTTCTTCAGTAAGGCATCGCCAAAATGCAGGTGTTTCAGCCTAGCTCAGTGCTTTCTGTGGTGGGGCAAGCCAACTGAAGAGTAGAGCGTTGCGCGTGATTGGCTCAGTGTTCTGTCACTCATGGGGACACTACGTCACCGCCAAGTCTAAGGGTAGAGCTAGAACATTTTAGCCCCTTGGGTACTGCCAGAGTTACATTTGAAGTGCCATCCAAGAAGGCTAAGGTCATTGGCCACAGACATAACGTGATTATCCTTATGTACAGTAGCTTTTATTGGACTGATCATGTCAACATCTTAGCCAGCAGTCATCATCATGAATCAAGTGACAATCTACTGGCAAATCCTTTTCAAACCTTGTCATATAGATAAATGTATCGGTGCTCATCGCGCCATCAATATTACACAAGTTGGAAATTGCAAATTCAACCATGAGAGGTTTGGAAGGAATCGATGTAGTGGCAAATGTTAACTGCAATCATTGCAAAGCAATCACTAGCCTGCTATTCAGTGGTGGCTGTGTGGTGCCAAATCTGGGATTAACAGCTTCTACTGCCAAGCCATAAGACTGCTTAACAATTAAWCAAATGGCAACCTGGACTATTTACTTTGACCCCCACCCTTTGTTTTTACACTGCTTATTATCTATGCATAGTCTCCTTACGAAATTACCTCAACTAACCTGTACCCCCGCACATTGACTCGGTACCGCCGATACCATGTATATAGCCTCGTTATTGTTATGTAATTTTCTTGTGTTACTTATGGATTTTATTACTTTAGTTTATTTAGCAAATATTTTCTTAGCTCCATTTCTTGAACTGCATTGTTGGTTAAGGGCTTGTAAGAAAGCACTTCACGATACGGTCTACACCTGTTGTATTCGGCACATGTGGCAAATTTGATTTTGCTTGGTTTACGGTCTGACACGCACTGTCAACTGTGGGGCCTTTCCATATCATGTCAAATCAATTGATTTGCCCACAGGTGTAAGCCAATCAAGTAGCAAAAACATCTCTAGAATGATCAATGGAAACAGGATGCACCTGAGCTCAACTTGAGTCTCAGCAAAGGATATGAATTTTTATGTAATAAATTTGCTAAAATGTATAAACCTGATTTTAGCTTTGTAATTATGGGGTATTGTGTGTAGATTGAGGGAATATTAAAATGTAATCCAATCGCATGTGGAAAAAGGGAAGGGGTCTCAATACTTCCAAATGCACTACGTTAACTCTGACTGGAAGAGTAGTGGTTATGGTGATTGATCCCCAATGGAAGGTTTGTGAGTTTGAATCCCAGAGGAGCAATTAATGGGGCAACATTTTCCCTTGTTGCCTTTGTGGGCCTGAAAGAGCAAACTTGGTGTAGAGGGACAGYGGCTAGTTCCCATCAAATAGCACGAATGAAATGAACCCTTGTATAAAATGTCATTTTAATATAGTTGTGATAACATGTCATGGAGTAACAATACAAGCCTACTTCTACCTGGGGGCATGCTTTGTAGACATTCAGGTGCTCCTAATCCTGGTCCCATGAAGAAACCTACATTGTTAAGATCGTTTAGAAAGAGTAGTAGTGGTTATGTTGGTGAACTCATAGGGACGCAGTGCAGTATATTGTGACGTGTCACAGAGCCCCATAGGATGTAAAGCCCTGCCGACCCCCAGTCTCGCTAAAGATAATGGGAGGCTGATTGTGGGGAAGCATCCCCTTATATAGGGACACTTGTACTCCCATTGGCTGCAGGTGTGTGCATAMTTTCTCAGGCTACCACTAGGAGCGGAGCCCCACCCTATGGGGCTCAGCTCCACTCAGAAATGGAGTTACTACTCCGGTAACTATCATTTCATTTTCTCCGCTTTTGCCAGGCAACAACAGAGTAGCATGACTACCTACACTACCAGTCAAAAGTTTTAGAACACCTACTCATTAAAAGGGTTTTACAATATCAAATAAAGTATACATCGCAGAATAATAGTGAAGACATCAAAACTATGAAATTACACATGTAATCATGTAGTAACCCCCCAAAAATGTTAAACAAATCAATGCAATTTATTTTTGAGATTCTACAAATAGCCACCCTAAGCCTTCACAGCTTTGCACACTCTTGGCATTCTCTTAACCAGCTTCATGAGGTAGTCACCTGGAATGCATTTCAAGATGTGTAGAATTGCAGGAAATGAGCTTTAAAACCAGCAACATCTAAAGTTTTTGGTCTGCAACTGCACCATTGGACACACACCTGCCCCACCCCTTAAGCACCATTTTGATACATGCATTTATTAAGACCACAAAATCCTTTGTCTGAAAGCGAATATTTTCTTGAACCTAAATCCACTTTCCCCCACATGGGTCAGCCGCCTAGCAATTCGACTGTTATCCAATGAGGTTGCAGGGCGGACCCAACAGCTCAGAGGACACAGCAGAGAGCGCAATTACGTGGTGCATACATCCGCACATGTGACATGGCCTCCATTTGCAGGGAAAGGCTAAACCCACTACATGTAGGACTAATTCACTTTAAGGTTTAGAGAAGGGATGGACAATTCGTCTCCAAATGGTGTCAGTTTTACCCCAGCCCTACATCTAAACACAACTGATTAAACTAACATTCTAAACTAAAAAACCTTGATTGGAGTCAGGTGTGTTAGCAGRRGCWGGGGCAAAAGCATCACCCATCATGCCCCTGGGGAGTTGCCTATCCCTGGTGAAGAACACCTAGTTTTATACCACGTAAATAAAAAGTAGAAGGTGCAAAACAAAAATGTTTCCTTTAGAAGTAATAAAATCGTTAACCAGGATTAAAGGGCAGCTGAACCAACTTTTCTGTGCCTGGTTTCCTGATGGGTTTACGAGTGTYTTAACGATAACATGGGTTTCCCCCAAAACACCATACAGAGAGAATGTTCGCTAAGTGCGTCGTTGGAGCATGTGTTGATACTGATAGGATTGTAAGAATGGAAGTGCTATTCTCGGATCATAATTTTCCATTCAACTCTTACCTTTACATTACATTTGTCAACTCCTAAAGAGATTGCTCCTATGGCTGAATGTTTACTGCTTATTCTAGTACTAGTCACCAAAATTAAGATTTTGCCCATTACGTACATGTTTACATATCATGAAATATATTGAGCCAAAATAAACAGTAGGTATAGCCTACACTTAGMTAAATAGGACTAGATTTCATAAACATGTAACGGATTTCAATAGGCTTGAATTATATAGGYCTAGGGTCATGTAGCCTACGTCATTTATCCTTTTAATGCAGTCATCTCGGTTTTCATTTTGTAACAATTGCATAGTCAGTGGTTACGTTCCCCAACAAGAAAAACAACAATGTTGCTATAACAGAAGGGGGAACTAATGAAGTCACTGACAACCAGAATGAAACAGGTGGGATTTTGAAAGACACTCATGGGGGTGTCCACTGRAAGTTGACTAGCAACAACTGGGACCTAAAAGACATCCACCATGAGCAGTTGCTAAATTTCCCAGAGCAGGCAAACAAAATTAAAACCCACACTAAATTTGAAGGCAGGAAGCAAACCAAAAAATAAAACAAGATGAAAACAGGGAAAATAATGTCTTTCTAGAAACCAAAATAGGGCACACCAACTAAAGGTGTTCACCCTCCACATCTTTCARGACAACTGGAGCACTGGGCCAGCCACTCTTAAATAGCACCTGGGCCAGCACAGGTGAAACACCTTTCCACTAACGAGATGGCAACCAGCACAGATGTAATACATACTGACTAATGAGGTGACACCAATTGGTGCACCCTACGTGCTAATGTGCTAACGTGCTAAAGTCCAACCTCAAAACAGCAATGGAAAAACCAAACACCTGTAACACATTGGAAACTTTTGTAGGCTATTTGTAGTCAACTTCGTTCTGAAGTTACTGGGGATCACAGAGACAGATAAACATCTTGAAACTGTGTTTAGCTCAGGTCTTGTGTATTAAGTGACACMGAAGGGCAACAAAAAATAATCTAAYGAAGTACTTAGCCGTTGTACGAGTGTTCTGAGGCAGTTGGTTTAGGGAAGCTGTTACATTGCGATCCATTGGCTATTTGAGGGTTGGGTTTTGATAACAAGCATAACACAGGATGGTAACGCCTAGGTAGAGTTGTCATGCACGGAGAGACAGTGGCACTGAAYGCATTCTGTTCAATCGAACGGCATCGGCATAACCTGCAGACAGTGAGACCTTGCCCTCATTACGCAGAGCTTCGAACTGGTTTACATAAGACAACACATCTGCAATGTTATGTTGAAAAAAACACTTGGCCCCTAAGCCCTTTAAAAATCGAGCACTTGCTGATGTGTTTGATAATGAGTCTGCCACTGTTTTAGGAATGGCTACATGAGACTAACAGTGCACTGTTAGTGTTCATGCACATTTTTGTACTTGAGAAGTACTGCACCAAACACCTTAGCTAGATTATTTTGAGCGTGAAGGGTTCAGTTCAGTCCTCTGAAAAGGTTTTTACATAACAAATAAAAGATTCATACTGATAAGTACRGCACGTATGAAATAAATATGTTTTGTGGAATTAGCACATTTCGTCTGTTTATTCCATTACATGTACAGTGTAGAATGGCGATAATTATCTATAACGTTTTTCTTAGCACATGCCCCCAGGTTTAGTCTCTATAGTAGAGGAAGACTCTCAAACAGGGACAATCACTAAGGCCAGTTCACAAGTATTGGCTTTTCAGACATGGTTCCTAACACTAAAAGCAAAATCATTTTGAAATGATAAAAACAACCGATCGCATTGACACAGACTGCAAACTGGCCACATTAAGGTTAAGTAAGCTACCGCAAAGGGAATCTGAAGCTGTTTGCTAGAAGAGTTCGGAGTTTCAGCCTATGTAAATTGATAAAATCTCAAATCTAGTGCAAAGGCATTTTAGAAGCATTKCCTCTATAGCTAATACCGTACACATTCATTTGCGCAGTCTTCTAAACTAMCGACTCCATTTAATGCCAAGATGTTTATATTTATTTTTTATTATACTTTTGTAATGCTTTTTGTGACGTGGATCATAATTACAGTTAGTCTATCAGGTTGCATGATCCTCGTAATGTTACTTGGAAAATACAACGAATGGGACGCAGATTTAAATGTATATCCCTCGCACAAATGCAACCAGTTATTTTTCGTAATTAGTGTTTACCTTTCCACAACACATGGAGTCGAAAAKGGATTTGCCCATGTGTTTGCCGACTGTCAKCTGTACGTAAACTCAGCAGCACAACAAACAGGAGGAGGGGCAGACACGGGGTAGCTACGTCGAATAATGTATTAATCTCCATGTCCGTTGACACAAACTCCGTACATATCTGTGTATTGCAGCTCCAGAATCGGGATGTTATATTTATTCAGTGGATCCATTTTTTTATTAAAATGTTTAAAAAATATTTAAAAAAAAAATTAGGCCCTATTCATTTTTTCGTACTTTTAACACGTACCTGCGTACATCGACAGAGAATTGCGTAGTTGGTATGCAAAATGTGTGCATGTTGGCAGTTCTGTACCAGCAGGATGACCAGCTTTCTCCACAATTTCATTGAGAATGGTATGATTTTACTCGAAGGGCAATTCTGCCACTTTTCAACCTCATATTTATTATCTCCASCACCATACCAGTGCCAGAGGGAGTTTATTTCTTGCTCCACACGTCACGTGAATCTCCGTTTGTGTTTTACTTTTGAGGATGTTATTCGGTGGAACTTTGAACTTTTGTATTATTTTCTACAAAATGTATGTAGACACTGGTATTATGCTGGAATTGACCTTTCAGTACATATGAGAATTTAAAAAGGGACATTTTCAAAATGTTCAACTTCATATGTGACTCGTTTCAGGAAACTAGGCATATGTCGCGTGTCACTACTTCACAGCCATTTGAACGTGAACTGCGTTTTTTGGCAGAAATGCCTTCTGGAAAATGTGAACTTTCATGTGGCTTAATAACAACTGTAGACACAAATAAAATTGTTAAATTACGAGCATAGTTGTTTTAGCCACAGAAAAAGTCAGCAATCTTCCCGCTAGCCATGATTGGCTGGGATAATGAGTGGGCTGCACATGCCGAGAGATGAGTTCAAATTGGTCTGCCACGCTTCTGTCTATTTGAGCTGGTCAGTATGTGTAGGTAATCCTGTCTAACGCTGCTTTAAAAAATATATATATTGTGTACAGTGTCTTGCAAAAGTATTCATTCATTCCCCTTCATCTTCAAATAATATTTTTGCAGGAATCTCCTTGCGAATGATTTTGCCGAAGATTGTATCTCCGCCGGGCTGGGCAACCTGTTTTTCTTATTATGTTGCATTWCAACTAGKGTTGCCAACTGTCCCGTATTAGCCGGGATRTCCCTTATAYTGGGCTAAATTGGTTTGTCCCATACGGGACCTCCCTTGTCCCGTATATTCATCCAATCACAGTAGTGTAAACGTGCCAATTCCTGTAAGTAATTTCTGTTGTTGTTCGGTCGGTTTGGCATTTCAAGGAAATATGGATAAACCTGCAAAAAAGAAAAGACTGTGCAGCTACAACAAACAATGGGAAGCAAAAAATGCGTGGGTTAAGCCCGTCAGTGGTGACTGGACGAAAGCTTTCTGTACTTTATGCCGTYGGGATTTCTCAATTGGCCATGAAGGGGAGAATGACCTAACTCAGCATGTATCCACAGAAATGCACAAGAAGGCCACACTAGCTAAAAGTGTATGTGGACACTGGTATTATGCTGGAATTGCTAAAAGGTGCTACAGTAGCAATATCGGTGCATTATTCGTGGCTCGACTGCGGGAAATGACAAAATCGTGGCAAGTGAAGCCTCTTTTCCATTTGAATTTTTTATTTTTATTTTTTTGCTGTAAAGGTTCAAATTGTGATTACTTTGATCATTTATTTTGAGGTTTATTCACATACGTTTACATAATGATACAGTTTTAGTAAAGTTAAAGAATAAATGGACTATGAAAATGTTTTACCTTTCCAATTGAAAAGAACATGAATATACACTGTCCCTTATTTGGTAGTGAGAAAGTTGGCAACCCGTAATGTAAATGGATTTTCAATTGGATTTCATGGACATACATACACTTAATAGTCCAAATTGGTAAAATAACTTGTTTCAAAAAATAAAAGTGGTTTGTGCATATGCATTCACCCCCTTTGCTATGAAGCCCTATGAAGTTAAAGCTTGGTCGCAAATGGGTCTTCCTAATGGACAATGGCCACAAGTATACTTCCAAAGTTGTGGCAAAATGGCTTAAGGACAACAAAGTCAAGGTATTGAAGTGGCCATCACAAAGCCCTGACCTCAATCCTATAGAACATTTGTGTATACAATTGAAAAAGAGACTCACAAACCTGACTCAGTTACACGAGCTCTGTCAGGAGGAATGGGCCAAAATTCACCCAACTTATTCTGAGAAGCTTGTGGAAGGCTACCCAAAACGCTTGACGCAAGTTAAACAATTTAAAACCAATGCTACCAAATACTAATTGAGTGTATGTAAACTTCTGACCCACTGGGAATGTGATGAAATATATAAAAGCTGAAATAAATAATTCTCTACTGTTATTCTGACATTTCACATTCTTAAAATATAGTGGTGATCCTAACTGACCTAARACAGGGAATTTTTACTAGGATTAAATGTCAGGAATTGTGAAAAACTGAGTTAAAATGTATTTGGCTAAGGTGTATGTAAACTTCCGACTTCAACTGTAGCTAGCTAACATGACGTTAACGTAGAAACTTTGACAACAACCATTACCAGTCCAGAAATCAAGCTAGCTAGCTACAATGTCACAAACTAATTACCGACTGTGACGAAATATAATATCTACAATTACCTATGTTGAACATTTTGATATCTTCTCCGGCTGGCCTTGACTGTTAATCAACTAACTGACTCTCACAACAACCGTTGTAAAGTCAGGCGCAGAGTCCGGCTCAAGCTGCAAGGCATACGGCTCGAGCAGCAGAGGATCGTATGTTTTTGGTTCCTTTAGAGGTAATGCTAGCTTCCTATTAAAACCTCTTGCCGCTAGGTGGCCAACTTCCGGTGAAATTGCAGAGCTCGAAATTCAAAATACAAAATTCGTAATATTAAACATTCATGAAAATACAAGTGTTATACATCAGTTAAAAGCTTAACTTCTTGTTAATCCAGCCGCTTTGTCAGATTTCAAAAAGGCTTTACGGCGAAAGCATACCATGCGATTATCTGAGGACAGCGCCCCGCATACAAAAGCATTACAAACATTTTCCAACCTAGCAGAGGCGTCACGAAAGTCAGAAATAGCGATAAAATAAATCACTTACCTTTGAAGATCTTCCTCTGTTTGCAATCCAAAGGGTCCCAGATACATCACAAATTGTAGTTTTGTTCGATAAAGACCTTCTTTATATCCCGRAAAAGTCAGTATAGTTGGCACGCTTCATTCAGTAATCCACCTGTTTCCCTCGTTCAAAATGCATACAAATGAATCCCAAACGACCAATAGACTTCGTCCAAACAAGTCAAACAATGTTTCTAATCAATCCTCAGGTACCCTAATATGTAAATAAACGATCAAATTTAAGACGGAGAATAGTATGTTCATTACCAGAGATAAATAACGAAGTGCGCGCTCTCATCCACGCGCGTCATAACACTACAGCCAAAATTGGAGCCACCTGGAAAAACTACAAAATCTAGCAAATTTTTCAAAAAACAAGCCTGAAACTCTTTCTAAAGACTGACATCTAGTGGAAGCCCTAGGAACTGCAATCTGGGAGGATTTCCTTTTAAATTCCCATAGACAGCCATTGTAATCAGCGGTGAGCTCAACAACCAAAAGATTATCCTCGGATTTTCGCATGCCATATCAGTTCTGTTATACTCACAGACATTATCTTAACAGTTTTAGAAACTTTAGAGTGTTTTCTATCCAATAATACAATTCATATGCATATCCTAGCCTCTGGGCCTGAGTAACATGCAGTTTACTTTGGGCACCTCAGTCATTCAAACCTCCGAATACTGCCCCCTAGCCTTAAGAAGTTATTAAGGATACTTCAGCAAGCATTGATGTTGGCAATTGATGATACATGTACATTATGCTGCCATTTGCTATGTTGAATTTTTGTAATTACAATCACAGATTAGTAAAAAAGATAGGAAATTCCTTGGGAACAGGGACTTTGGCGAATGCTGAGAACAGCATCCACGTGAAGAAGCGGGGTGGGCGAATCATGTGTGTGGGGGGGAGGACTGGTTGCACTGTCAGAAATTATGGCAGTCAAAGAAAGGAAATTCATGTTGATATATTAAGCAACATCTCAAGACATCAGTCCAGAAATTTAAGGCTTGTGCAACTGGGTCTTCCTAATGGACAATGACAGCTATACATGGCTTAAGGACAACAAGTTAGGTATTGAGTGGCCATCAAAGCCTGACCTCAATCCTATAAAAATTTGTGGCAGAACTGAAAAAGTGTGTGTGAGCAAGGAGGCTACAAACCTGACTCAGTTACACGAGCTCTGTCAGGAGGAATGGGCCAAAATTCACCCACTTATTCTGAGAAGCTTGTGGAAGGCTACCAAAGTTGACCCAAGTAAACAATTTAAACAATGCTACAATTACTAATTGAGTGTAGTAAATTCTGAACCCACTGGGAATGTGATGAAATAAGGAATGAA
>NC_036859.1:37929130-37943255 GCF_002910315.2 Salvelinus sp. IW2-2015
TTGTAAGGCTTACTGTTGGATTATGGACATGCAACTTAGGTTGTGAAAAAAAACGCTATGACAAAGTTTACACATTGGTGATACAATTCATAACTTACCCAGTTTTTAGATACGCTGTTTTATTTTCTTCTGTCTTCTCAGAATGCGTAGGCAGACCAGTACAGGAAAATGTTCAATCTCTCACATACGAGGTGTGCAAAGATAATAGAAGCTTTTATCAAAGCGACAGTATGCATGATTCATTGAAGTTTCGCGTGCCATGATTTTTCCCATTGACTGTCATGGTCTTATTTATTTGGCTATTTTAATAGGCTATAGACAAAATTTGTAACAGTTTAATAGTCTATTAAAATAATTCGAACATGCATGGTTGTAGGCTGCATTACTCCTTTAGCCTAGGTAGCAGATTATCAACTGGAAGATATAGGCCTACGCGTTCCTCAGGCTGCTTTTGTAGTCCCTGGTAGCTCACTATTTATAGCATTAGGCCTACGTTAAAAAAAAAATGATTCACTCCTAGGCTACAACAATACAGTGCAATGAGGAATTTATTATTGTTAGTACACATTATTGTCTAGCTGTAAACTGCAGTGATGTAGGTCATTTGAATAAGCGCTAAAACTGCTGAAATAAAGCCTGATTATACACCATTTGGATCAGTTATGGGTTTAATTCTTGACAGTTTACAAGGTCCAGAAAGTTACATTACTCTCTCAGAGATATGGTGTATTTTGTCAGGCGTATCGGCGTTTATAGATAGGCTACCATAGAAAAATAGGCTATACCCTATGACACTAAGATGTGTGTCTGTCGTGGATCATGTATCCAAGTTCCTTATAATTACAATGGCCACAGCATACGCCTAAAAATGCCTGAGCTTGACCGAAGGACTGAAATGATATAGTAAGAGTGGGGTTCTAAAAAAAATCTAGTAAAATCTAATTAATTTATAGAGATTCTATAGGTCTTTCTCCATCTAATAGCCTAAATATATTAACATTATTTTTTTTTTTCCCCAAATTAAATTAAAACTCATGACCTTACTTTGAAAAAGTTATATCAGGCAGATGTGGATTGGCCGAGTGGACTTGGCCGCGAGTACCGTTGTCGGAACACCCCGAGTCCGACTCGATGCAGTCTCACTAAGCATCCTTACCTACTAATAATAAAAAAGATTTGATGGATCTCTATTTTCACACATGTACAAGTGAGTCCATCGGCACGTTCTGATACTCAAAATAACTGCATCATCATGTAAAGTGTGTCTGGACATATGCTCACATTGTAAGATGCTTAGTTTCTAGTACTTCATCACTTGAAGACGTAAGTTCAATCTCCTATGGGGGTCATAATTTTTTCCTTTGACATCTGGACTTTCATCTTATGAACATCTATTGGAACTACCCACAATGCACTATTGTCAACGTCATATGGAGAACCGGTCCTACCTAGCATGCAGCTGGCTACGTTAGCTACTACGCTGCTAGCATATAATTACATTCAATCACAAAGTTTTGGCATTGTGGCTAACTATCTACATCCAAGAAGAAATCATATAATTATTGCGAAATCTTTCTCTCTGTGCATTTGGTAAGTGGGTAGTCAGCGAGAGAGTGTAGTAGTTTTCCGTAGTCTTTCGCTAGTGCAGTAATACCACAAGGGCAGGGTTAAGACTCATTTGTGGCCAAAAACGATACACTAGCTTTGAAGTGGGACCATTTGTTCGGTTGGAGCAAGGGAACAACACGCACATATACGTATGCAGTGCTCATTTCACCCGGAGCGTTTGAATGTTAGGATTCGGAATGAGACTCCGACTGAAACCAGGTGCTGTACTGAGCATGAATGTGTGAGCCTGCAACCTCTGTTTCTCTACCGATCTACCGGTACATCGCAAGTGTCAGCAGTGATGGAGATGTAACCAGGTCAATTGAATGTGGATTCCCTCACTATTATCGTATTGGATTAGCTGACTGTCCCTCGGCGAGTGAAACGGCATGTCCTCTGAGCGCTCTCTCTATTATGTGGTGTATACTGTGGGTTCCTTGCCTGTGCAAAATTTGTGCTATGTTCCTCTGGTTAGTTGGCTAGGCTAATATAGAGGCTAAAATAACTAACATTAGCTGTCTGGCTAACTGGCTAAAGATATACTGCATATGGGTCAATGACGTATAGGTTTTCAAAAGTAAAAAACATTGAAAAGGGGAAACGATTTAATTTGAAACCCTTATGTTCCTTGAGTGTTAGCTATGACTTTCAGGTTTGTTGCAAACACAATTGTTAAATTAATTATGTGATTGTAAATTGACTCCTAAAAAAAAGCGTTTGGTGTGACAATTCATTAAAAAATAAAATGTTTTCTGACATTATTTCAAGCAAAGGAGAGTAAATATGAGTATATACATTGTCTCAAATATTCAACATTAAGAAGTTAAGTTATAGTATGGTTTTATCACTTTTACACTTTCACTGGACGACACTCATTTTAATGACCCGACTACAATGCATTTTCCTCTCATAGACTGAGCTTCTCTCTGCATTTTTGAGACATACAATCATTGATTGTTTAACATTAAAATCTCTGGTTATACCGAATGATCATTGCTAGTCGCACTACGTTGTTAAGGTGTCATTTTTGGGGGGCAGATCTCTCTGTTTCTCCTCTTTTCAAACACACACAACACATTAAGATACACATGGTTTCTTACTCAACAACAAAAATGCATTTTTAATGCTTAATAAAATACATAAAATTGGACTGTAATGTTTCACGCTGAACATTTCATCATGAAATAGCAGTGAACTTGTAAAAACGGGATTAAATGATGCTTTGGTGATTTGTTTCAAACCGTGTTTAAGAAACATTGTAATAATTAATAGTAAAGTTATGAAATACAGTAATTCAACATTAAAATATACTAAATGCAAAACTGTTATTCTACATACATTAATTTTAAGAAAAAAGTTCAAATGTTTTGGCATTTTAAAAACAAACTCTCCACATTGCGTGGATCAAAGTTTTTCTAATTTCAATATTAAAACAACAGACGTGATTTAAGTTTGTGCAGAACTTGCAACTTGCATTCTTAAAACTGTTTGATTTGTTTACACTAGTGTGATACGAAAGCAGCCTAAGTTATGTGTCGATAGCCGAGATGCTGTTGAGTGATTAGTAGAAGGTATGTCTGCACGAGGGCCAGAAAGCTGAAATAAATCATTCAGTCTACTATTATTCTGATATGTCACATTCTTAAAATAAACTGGTGATCCTAACAGACCTAAGACAGGGAATTTTTACGAGGATTAAATGTCAGGAATTGTGAAAAACTGAGTTTAAATGTATTTGGCTAAGGTGTATGTAAACTTTCGACTTCAACTGTACATTAATGATTAATTTCGGTTGCCTATCCTGATGTGAAGTTTGTTCTATAGAAAGTATTTTACTTGGATGTGTGCCACAGAAAGTGTTTGACTCTAGCCACAAAATTAAGGAAATTTGAAGGGGGAGGACTTCGGCAAAGGCTATTTTCTTGCCTCCCGAAATATCCCCCCTTCTATTTTGGGACTGCAAGGCCTGGCACACTTCAGAATAATTTTGGTAGCTCATGTATGTTGACCAGTGTGCCACAGAAAGCACAATTAGAGTATCAAGAAACGTAAACATTTATTTTAGAAATATTTTGTAATGTTTAAGAAAATAAAGATAATACACAAATATCACACAATAACATAATCCCATCACAGAAAGTTAAGTTTGTTAACAAACATTAAATAAGAAATACACATTTTGATCTTTGCATAATAAGATATGAAATGACAATAAACCAAATTTAAAAAGACAATAAATAACAAACAAATGTTGGAAAGCTACAACAGCTCGACTGAACATTTAGTTCACTTCTTATGGAATTTTTTCTCGGTGATACCGTCACCTGGAACTCAAGTCTAACCTAGTCCTGACAGGCAGCGCAGACATAATCCTCCAATGATGGGATGGTTTTCATACAGGACTGGTGGAACCATCGTGGGCAGCGGTCACAACCAATCTGAAATTTATGATGAAAAATGTTAATATATTTAAAACATTAAATACATTTTCTTGAATTACAATTATTTCATTAACAGACAAAGCAGATGATACTACCTCTAGAAATATTACTGCTTATACAAATTCGTACTCGTAAAAATGTGCCTTTAGAAGTGAACAAGCAATTACCCAGTTAGTGTCTTCCTCCATTATTGTTCACATCCCCACAGAAGTGGCTGTCATCTCGCAAAATATATATACACTGCTCAAAAAAATAAAGGGAACACTTAAACAACACAATGTAACTCCAAGTCAATCACACTTCTGTGAAATCAAACTGTCCACTTAGGAAGCGACACTGATTGACAATAAATTTCACATGCTGTTGTGCAAATGGAATAGACAAAAGGTGGAAATTATAGGCAATTANCGTTGGCAATTGATGATACATGTACATTATGCTGCCATTTGCTATGTTGAATTTTTGTAATTACAATCACAGATTAGTAAAAAAGATAGGAAATTGTAGCCTACTGTTGATTTGGCATGCAACCTTAGGTTGTGACAAAAAAACGCTATGACAAAGTTACACAATTGGTGATACAATTCATAACTTACCCAGTTTTAGATACGCTGTTTTATTTTCTTCTGTCTTCTCAGAATGCGTAGGCAGACCAGCTACAGGAAAATGTTCAATCTCTCACAAATACGAGGTGTGCAAAGATAATAGAAGCTTTTATCCAAAGCGACAGTRTGCATGSATTCATTGAAGTTTCGCGTGCCATGATTTTTCCCATTGACTGTCATGGTCRTTATTTATTTGGCTATTTTAATAGGCTATAGACAAAATTTGTAACAGTTTAATAGTCTATTAAAATAATTCGAACATGCATGGTTGTAGGCTGCATTACTCCTTTAGCCTAGGTAGCAGATTATCAACTGGAAGATATAGGCCTACGCGTTCCTCCAGGCTGCACTTTTGTAGTCACCTGGTACGCTCCACTATTTATAGCATTAGGCCTACGTTAAAAAAAAATGATTCTACCTCCTAGGCTACAACAATACAGTGCAATGAGGAATTTATTATTGTTAGTACACAATTATTGTCTAGGCTGTAAACTGCAGTGATGTARGGTCATTTGAATAAGCGCTAAAACTGCTGAAATAAAGCCCTGATTATACAACCATTTGGATCAGTTATGGGTTTAATTCTTGACAGTTTACAAGGTCCAGAAAGTTACATTACWCCTCTCAGAGATATGGTGTATTTTGTCAGGACGTATCGGCGTTTATAGATAGGCCTACCATAGAAAAATAGGCTATACCCTATGACACTGAGATGTGCTGTCTGTCGTGGATCATGTATCCAAGTCATACTATAATTAACGTGGCCACCAGCATACGCCTAAAAATCGCTAATGCCATTATATTGAGCCAGGATTGACCGAAGGACTGAAATTAATAGTATTAGTAAGAGTGGGGTTCTAAAAAAAATCTAGTAAAAATCTAATTAATTTATAGCATAGATTCTATAGGGTCTTTCTCCATCTAATAGCCTAAATTATTACATTCATAATTTTTTTTTTTTTTCCAAATTAAATTAAAACCTCATGACCTTACTTCTGAAAAAGTTATATCAGGCCAGATATACTGAAGTGGACTTGGCCCGAGTACCGTTGTCCGGAACACCCCCTGAGTCCGACTCGATGCAGTCTCACTAAAGCATCCTTACCTACATAATGAATAAAAAATGATTTGATGGGTCCTATTTCACACATGTACAARTGAAGTCCATCGGCACGTTCTGATACTCAAAATAACTGCATCATCATGTAAAAGTGTGTCTGGACATATAGCTCACAATGTAAGATGCCTAGTTCCTAATACTTCACCACTTGAAGACGTAAGTTCAARTCTCCTATGGGGGTCATAATTTTTCCTTTGACATCTGGACTTTCATATTTATGAACATCTATGGAACTACCCACAATGCACTATTGTCAACGTCATATGGAGAACCGGTCCTACCTAGCATGCAGCTGGCTAACGTTAGCTACTAGCCATGCTAGCATATAATTACATTCAACACAAAGTTTTGGCATTGGTGAGCTACTATCTACATCCTCAAAGAAGAAATCATATAAATTAATTGCGAAATCTTCTTCTGTGCATTTGGTAGTGGTAGTCAAGCGAGCGAGTGTAGTAGTTTTCCGTAGTCTTTCGCTAGTGCAGTAATACCCACAAGGRCAGGGTTAAGACTCATTTGTGGCCCAAAAACGATACACTAGCTTTGAAGTGGGACCCATTTGTTCGGTTGGAGCAAGGGAACMACACGCACATCTACAGTATGCAGTGCTCATTTCACCCCGGAGGCGTTTGAATGTTAGGATTCGGAATGAGACTCCGACTGAAACCAGGTGCTGTACTGAGCATGAATGTGTAGCCTGCAACCTCTGTTTCCTACCGATCTACCGGTACATCGCAAGTGTCAGCAGTGATGGAGATAAACCAGGTCAATTGAATGTGGATTCCCCTCACTATATCGCTATTGGATTAGCTGACTGTCCCTTGGCTAGTGAAACAGCCTATCCCTCTGAAGGCCTCTCCTCTATTATGTGTGTATACTGTGGGTTCCTGCCTGTGCAAAAAATGTGCTATGTTCACTCTGGTTAGTTGGCTAGGCTAACTAGCAGGCTAAAATAACTAACATTAGCTGTCTGGCTWACTGGCTAAGATATACTGCATATGGGTCAATGACGTATAAGGTTTTCAAAAGTAAAAAACAATTGAAAAGGGGAAACGATTTAATTTGAAACCCTTATGTTCCCTTGAGTGTTAGCTATGCACTTTCAAGGTTTGTTGCAAAACAATTGTTAAATTAATTATGTGATTGATAAATTGACCTCCTAAAAAAAGCGATTTGGTGTGACAATTCATTAAAAAATAAAATGTTTTCTGACCATTATTTCAAGCAAAGGAGAGTAAAATATGAGTATATACATTGTCTCAAATATTCAACATTAAAGAAGTTAAGTTACAGTATTGTTTTATCACTTTTAAACTTTTCACTGGACGACACCTCATTTTCAATGACCCGACTACAATKCATTTTCCTCTCATAGACTGAGCTTCTCTCTGCATTTTTGAGACAATACAATCATTGAATTGTTTAACATTAAAATCTCTGGTTATACCGAATGATCATTGCTAGTCGCACTACGTTGTTAAGGTGTCATTTTTGGGGGGGCAGATCTCTCTGTTTTCCCTCTTTGTCAAACACACACACACACACATTAAGATAACACATGGTTTCTTACTCAACAACAATATTGCATTTTTAATGCTTAATAAAATACATAAAAATTGGACTGTAATGATTATCACGCTGAAACATTTCATCATGAAAATAGCAGTGAACTTGTAAAAACGGGATTAAAATKATGCATTMGGATGATTTGTTTCAAACCGTKTTAAGAAACATTGTAATAAATTAATAGTAAAGTTATTGAAATACAGTAATTCAACATTAAAATATCATAAATGCATAAACTGTTATTCTACATCACATTAATTTWAAGAAAAAGTTCAATGTTTCTGCGCAATTTTAAAAACAAAATCTCCACATTGCGTGGATCAAAGTTTTTCTAATTCAAATATTAAAACAACAGACGTGATTTAAGTTTGTGCAGAACATTGCAAACTTGCATTCTTAAAACTGTTTGATGTTGTTACACTAGTGTGATACGAAAGCAGCCTAGTATGTGTCGGATAGCCGAGATGCTGTTGAGCTGATAGTAGAAGGTACTGTCTTGCACAGAGGGCCAGACAAAAACATTCCTCACTCCATGCTGCTGCATACAAGTGATCTGCACTTACTCCCCAATCACCTTCAGCACCTGGCCTACAAAGGGGCGGTCTTTGCAGCTGACAATGACAAAACTGTCTACAGACGTGGCCAAAAGTTTTGAGAATGACACAAATCTTAATTTTCACAAAGTCTGCTGCCTCAGTTTGTATGATGGCAATTTGCATATACTCCAGAATGTTATGAAGGGTGATCAGATGAATTGCAATTAATTGCAAAGTCCCTCTTTGCCATGCAAATGAATTGAATCCCCCAAAAACATTTCCACTGCATTTCAGCCCTGCCACAAAAGGACCAGCTGACATCATGTCAGGGATTCTCTCATTAACACAGGTGTGAGTGTTGACGAGGACAAGGCTGGAGATTACTCTGTCATGCTGATTGAGTTCGAATAACAGACTGGAAGCTTCAAAAGGAGGGTGGTGCTTGGAATCATTGTTCTTCCTCTGTCAACCATGGTTACTGCAAGGAAACACGTGCAGTCATCATTGCATTGCACAAAAAGGGCTTCACAGGCAAGAATATTTCTGCCAGTAAGATTGCACCTAAATCAACCATTTATCGGATCATCAAGAACTTTAAGGAGACCGGTTCAATTGTTGTGAAGAAGGCTTCAGGGCGCCCAAGAAAGTCCAGCAAGCGCCAGGACCGTCTCCTAAAGTTGATTCAGCTGCGGGATCAGGGCACCACCAGTACAGAGCTTCCTCAGGAATGGCAGCAGGCAGGTGTGAATGCATCTGCACGCACAGTGAGGCGAATACTTTTGGAGGATGGCCTGGTNGCTGGCGGTGCTTTCACTCTAGTGGTAGCATGAGACGGAGTCTACAACCCACACAAGTGTCTCAGGTAGTGCAGTTCATCCTGTGTGTGTGACGTAAGGAGGAATAATGTATAAGAAGTGTGTGCCAAGACTAGTTGTTTTCATGAACCAGCTCGGCTTTTATTATGTTGTAATAAAAGTCTATTTGAACACACAGGCCCCGGTATTTAAGAAATATGATTGACTGAATATTTCTATGACAATAGTCACTTTAATAACTCTACCCACATGTACATATTACCTCAACTAACCGGTGCCCCCGCACATTGACTCTGTACCGGTACCCCACTCTATATAGTCTCGCTATTGTTATTTTACTGCTGCTCTGTAATTTCTTGTTACTTTTCTATTTCTTATTCTTATCCGTATTTTTTTTATTTTTAAACTGCATTGTTGGTTAGGGTCTTGTAAGTAAACATTTCACTGTAAGGTCTACATCTGTTGTATTCTGCGCATGTGACTAATAAAATTTGATTTGATTTGGATATGTGTGGTGTGGTCTGTGGTATTTAAAATGTATGTGTTTCACCTTCCTCAGCCCTACATTCTTCCTCACAGCTGAGTTCCACTTTGCTCATCAGTGCATGCCATTGCTGTTTTGCCTTGCCTGACTGCACTCTCAACCTACATTGAAGAAAATATTTTTTGTTATTATCTAACCCAGTGTTTCCTAAACCTCTCCTGGTGTACCCGTTGTCCTGCACTTTCATGTCATTTTTGTTCATTATTTTACTGACCTTCCACAGAATTGCTGCAATATGACTACAAGAGCGTCCTGACCCTGCAATACATGAGCAACCCGCTGTCTGTATGACACGCCTTGCTAGTACCCACGTCTTGTGATGAGATGCGTCTGCTGTCTGTATGACACCTGTCGTTGATGCTAGTACCCACGTCTTGTAGTCTCAATGGATTAAGGTCTGGGAGTTTCCTGCCATGACCCAAAATATCGATGTTTTTTTCCCGATCCACTTAGTTATCACTTTTGCCTATAGCAAGGCTCCTCATGCTGAAAAGCATTGTTCGTCACCAAAACTGTTCCTGGATGGTTGGAGAAAGTTGCTTTCGGAGATTGTGTTGGTACCATTCTTTATTCATGGCTGTGTTCTTAGGCAAAATTTGGAGTTGAGCCCACTCCTTTGGCTGAGAAGCCAGGATGACTTTATGTTGGCAAAACACAGGACCTTGTCTGAGAACATGACTTTACCCCAGTCCTCAGCAGTCCAATCCTGTACCTTTTGCAGAATATCAGTCTGTCCTGATGTTTTTTCCTAGAGAGAAGGGGTCTTGCTGCCCTTCTTACACCAGGCCATCCTCCAAAGTATTCCCTCACTGTGCGTGCAGATGCATTCACACCTGCCTGCTGCCATTCCTGAGGAAGCTCTGTACTGGTGGTGCCCTGATTCCGCAGCTGAATCAACTTTAGGGAGACGGTCCTGCGCGCTTGCTGACTTTCTTGGGCGCCCTGAAGCCTTCTTCACAACAATTGAACCGTCTCCTAAGTTTGATGATCGATAAATGGTTGATTTAGGTCCAATCTTACTGGCAGAAATATTCTTGCCTGTGAAGCCCTTTTTGTGCAATGCAATGATGACTGCACGTGTTCCTTGCAGTAACCATGGTTGACAGAGGAAGAACAATGCATTCCAAGCACCACCCTCCTTTTGAAGCTTCCAGTCTGTTATTCGAACTCAATCAGCCATGACAGAGTAATCTCCAGCCTTGTCCTCGTCAACACTCACACCTGTGTTAATGAGAGAATCCCTGACATGATGGCAGCTGGTCCTTTTGTGGCAGGCTGAAATGCAGTGGAAATGTTTTTGGGGGATTCAATTCATTTGCAGGCAAAGAGGGACTTTGCAATAATTGCAAATTCATCTGATCACCCTTCATAACATTCTGGAGGTTATGCAAATTCGCCATCATACAAACTGAGGCAGCAAGACTTTGTGAAAATTAAGATTGTGTCATTCTCAAAACTTTTGGCCACGTCTGTAGACAGTTTTGTCATGTCAGCTGCAAAGACCGCCCCTTTGATAGGCCAGGTGCTGAGTGATTGGGAGTAAGTGCAAGATCACTTGTATGCAGCAGCATGGAGTGAGGAATGTTTCTGGCCCTCTGTGCAAGACAGTACCTTCTACTATCAGCTCAACAGCATCTCGGCTATCCGACACATACTAGGCTGCTTTCGTATCACACTTAGTTAACAACATCAAACAGTTTAAGAATGCAAGTTTGCAATGTTCTGCCACAAACTTAAATCACGTCTGTGTTTTAATATTTGAATTAGAAAAACTTTGATCCACCAATGTGGAGATTTGTTTTTAAATTGCGCAGAAAACATTGAACTTTTTCTTAAAATTAATGTGATGTAGAATAAACAGTTTATGCATTTATGATATTTTAATGTTGAATTACTGTATTTCAATAACTTTACTATTAATTTATTACAATTGTTTCTAACACGGTTTGAAACAAATCATTCCAATGCATCATTTTAATCCCGTTTTTACAAGTTCACTGCTATTTCATGATGAAATGTTTCAGCGTGATAATCATTACAGTCCAATTTTATGTATTTTATTAAGCATTAAAAATGCATTTTTGTTGTTGAGTAAGAAACCATGGTTATCTTAATGTGTGTGTGTGTGTGTTTGACAAAGAGGAAAACAGAGGATCTGCCCCCCCAAAAATGACACCTTAACAACGTAGTGCGACTAGCAATGATCATTCGGGTATAACCAGAGATTTTAATGTTAAACAATTCAATGATGTATTTCTCAAAAATGCAGAGAGAAGCTCAGGTCTATGAGAGAAAATGCATTGTAGTCGGGTCATTGAAAATGAGGTGTCGTCCAGTGAAAAGTGTAAAAGTGATAAAACCATACTATAACTTAACTTCTTTAATGTTGAATTATTTGAACAATGTATAACTCATATTTTTACTCTCCTTTCTTGAAATAATGGTCAGGAAACATTTTATTTTTTAATGAATTGTCACACCAAATCGCTTTTTTTAGGAGGTCAATTTATCAATCACATAATAATTTAACAATTGGTTTTGCAACAAACCTTGAAAAAAGTGCATAGCTAACACTCAAGGAACATAAGGGTTTCAAATTAAATCGTTTCCCCTTTTCAATTGTTTTTACTTTTGAAAACCTTATACGTCATGACCCATAATGCAGTTAATATCTTAGCCAGTTAGCCAGACAGCTATGTTAGTTATTTTAGCCTGCTAGTTAGCCTAGCCAACTAACCAGAGTGAACATAGCACATTTTTTGCCACAGGCAGGAACCCACAGTATACACACATAATAGAGGAGGGCCTTCAGAGGGATATGCCGTTTCACTCGCCGAGGGACAGTCAAGCTAATCCAATAGCGATATAGTGAGGGAATCCACATTCAATTGACCTGTTTATCTCCATCACTGCTGACACTTGCGATGTACCGTAGAGATCGTAGAAACAGAGGTTGCAGGCTACACATTTCATGCTCGGTACAGCACCTGGTTTCAGGCGGAGAGTCTCATTCCGAAATCCTAACATTCAAACGCTCCGGGGTAAATGAGCAACTGCATAACTGTAGATGTGCGTGTGGTTCCCTTGCTTCCAAACCGAACAAATGGTCCCACTTCAAAGGCTTAGTGTATCGTTTTTGGGCCACAAATGAGTCTTACCCTGCCCTTGTCGAGGTATTACGCACTAGCCAAAGACTACGGAAAACTACTACACTCGCTCGCCTTGACAGCCAGCTACCAAATGCCAGAAGAAGATTTCGCAATTAAATTATATGATTTTTTTTGAGATGTGAGATAGTTAGCTCCACATGCCAAAACTTCAGTGTGTTGAATTGTTAATATAGCTAGCATGGCTAGTAGCTAACTGTTAGCCAGCTGCATGCTTAGGTAGCGCCGGTTCTCCATTGACGTTGACAATAGTGCATTGTGGGTAGTTCCATAGAGTGTCATAAATTATGGAAAAGTCCAGATTGTCAAAGAAAAATTATGACCCCCATAGGAGATTCGGAACTTACGTTTCAAGTGATAAGTACTAGGAAACTAGGCATTTACAAGATGTGGCTATATGTCCAGAAGCACTTTTACGATGATTGATGCGTTGATTTTGAAGGTTCAAGAACGGTGCCGATGGACTTCATTTGTACATGTGTGAACATAGTATCCATTTCAAATCTTTTTTATATATGTAGGTAGGATTGCTTTAGTGAGACTGCATCGAGTCGGCTCGGGGGTGTCCCGGACAAACGGTACTTCGGGCCCAAGTCCAGCTCGGGCCAAGTTCCACATCTGCCTGATATAACTTTTTCAGAAGTAAGTCAGTGAGGTTTTAATTTAATTTGGGGGGGAAAAAATAAAATGAATTGTAATGAATTTAGGCTATTAGATAGGAGAAAGACCGCTATAGATCTATAAAATTAATTAGATTTTTACTAGATTTTTTTTTAGAGAACCCACTCTTACTATTCATTCAGTCCTGCGGTCAAGTCAGATTTTTAGCGTATGCTGGTGGCCATGTTAATTTAGGATGACTGTGGAATACATATCCACGACAGACACACATCTTAGTGTCAATAGGGTATAGGCCATTTTTCTATGGTAGGCCTATCTATAAACGCCGATACGTCTGACCAAAATACACGCATATCTCTGAGAGGAGTAATATAACTTTCTGGACCTTGTAACTGTCAAGAATTAACCCATAACTGATCCAAATGTTGGTATAAATCAGGGCTTTATTTCCAGCCAGTTTTAGCGCTTATTCAAATGACCTACATTCATGCAGTTTACAGCCTAGACAATAATGTTACTACAATAATAAATCCTCATTGCACTGTTTGTTGTAGCCTAGGAGGTAGAATCATTTTTTTGGTTAAACGAGGCCTTAATCTATAAATAGTGGAGCGTACCAGTGACTACAAAAGAGCAGCCTGGAGGAACGCGTCAGGGCCTATATCTTTCCAGTTATAAGCTGCTACCTAGGCATAAGGAGTAATGCAGCTACACCATGCATGTTCGAATTATTTTATAAACTATTAAACTGTTACAAAATTTTGTCGTATAAGCCTACTTAAATAGCCAAATAAAATAATGGACCATGACAGTCAATGGGAAATCATTGGCACGCGAAACTTTCAATGGAATGCATGATACTGGTCGCTTTGGATAAAAGCTTCTATATCTTTGCACACCTCGTATATTGTGAGAGATGAACATTTCCTGATAGCTGTCTGCCTACGCATCTGAGAAAGACAGAGAAATAAACAGCCGTATCTAAACTGGTAAGTTATGAATTGTAGCATCACATTGGTGAAACTTGTCATACGTTTTTTTGTCACAACCTAAGGTTGCCATGCCAAATCAACATAGGCTACAATTTCCTATATCTTTTTTA
>NC_036859.1:37943280-37946971 GCF_002910315.2 Salvelinus sp. IW2-2015
TGTGGTCAATCCTCAAGAGGCGGGTGGACAAACAAAAACCCACGAATTCTGACAAACTCCAAGCATTGATTATGCAATAATGGGCTGCCATCAGTCAGGATGTGGCCCAGAAGTTAATTGACAGCATGCCAGGGCGGATTGCAGAGGTCTTGAAAAAGAAGGGTCAACACTGCAAATATTGACTCTTTGCATCAACTTCATGTAGTTGTCAATAAAAGCCTTTGACACTTATGAAATGCTTGTAATTATAGTTCGGTATTCCATAGTAACATCTGACAAAAATATCTAAAGACACTGAAGCAGCAAACTTTGTGGAAATTAATATTTTGTGTCATTCTCAAAACTTTTGGCCACGACTGTACACATTTTCTTTCGACATCATTCAGTACAACTGTTAAGTCATATTGTGCTACTGGAATTTCGGGTGACTCCGAATGATCATTTTGGTTACACCGTATGCATGACTTTTCTCACAAACATGTTTGAGGCAACTGCTTATGCACCCATGTGACATCACGTATGTATTTTGAGTATCGAAATAAATTATATGTTTTTCAGAATTAAAAATATGTATTTGTTTTTAGCGGTCGCATCGAATGATCAGATTTTTAGGGTACACCTGAAAGTTAGTGGAAATGTAAACTTTTCAAACATTTACGAGAGAATTGCTAACCTTTATTCTTAACTAAAGGGTATCTCACAGGCATCTTAATGATGTCTCAGTACCTTCATGTGATTTGATCCAAAATGGTAACTTTGACAGTTGCGCCGAATGCTCCGGTCGCTTTCCAGACAAAAGTATTTAAAACCTTTCCGCCTAAACTCGTTGAGAGAATGCCAAGAAAGAGTGTGCAAAGCTGGCATCAAGGCAAAGGGAGGCTACTTTGAAAAATATATTTTGATTTGTTTAACACTTTTTTGGTTACTACATGAGTCCATGTTTTATTTAATAATTTTGACGTCGTCACTATTATTCTACAATGTAGAAAATAGTACAAATAAAGAAGAACCCTGGAATGAGTAGATGTGTCCAAACTTTTGACTGGATGTGTGTGTGTGTGTGTGTGTGTGTTATATAGCTAGTTATTTTCTAGAAACCTAGCTACAGTCAACTTAGCTAGGCTAAGGTGAACTCAATTCAAGACTGATGGTGGGAATTTATAATCGCTAGCTTTCCCCCCCAACAGTTTCAAGATAGCGAACTAGTTAATGGCATTTTCTCAACCTCATCAATCAGATGGATTTCTAGCAAATACATTTGTTTACCCTCACATCTAAAGCTGCCTGATACAGCTGACCAGTTGATAGTAAAGTAGGATGAATCATTCAGTAGCCAGTAGTTAGTCTAAAAGTGCTCGCTGCYGCTGACTGCACAAGCTTTTTGTGGGGATTGTTGAGTTGGCTACTTGTGCGAGAAGGCAGAGCGGTCGATGCTGGTTAATACGTTTTTGSCGACCAGAGGTGACTGAATTCAGGATTTTTGATTATCGTTCAAAACATGAAAATGAAAATAGGTAATAATAAAYATTAATCATCATAGTAATTCACAATAGGCTGTTAAAATTATGTTTCAATCATTCCTCTTGCGTTAGCTGTGTCGAAAGGGTCAGGGGGAAAAAGCGCACGCAGGTGTTTTTCCTGTGATGCTGACAGGCTGAACACACCGCTCGCGTTGCGTTGCAAAATACATTTAGAAATCTATGATRTTCAATTATTGCATTCAATTATTRCACCYACACTCCTCGCGAGCGTCTGCGTTGCCAAGGGCTAAAA
Source organism: Salvelinus sp. IW2-2015 (assembly GCF_002910315.2). Classification (NCBI taxonomy): domain Eukaryota; kingdom Metazoa; phylum Chordata; class Actinopteri; order Salmoniformes; family Salmonidae; genus Salvelinus; species Salvelinus sp. IW2-2015. The sequence continues at coordinate 37,945,054 of NC_036859.1, forward strand.
TAGAAATCAGTTATATTTCTGACGCAAATCGCGCTGCAAATCCTGCCTCTCCCATCTCATTGGTTTATAGAAGCAGGTACCCACGTGCCATCTCATTGGTTATACCCACGTGGGTGACTGAAAAGACGGAAGGAGGTCAGTGGTGGTAATGCACCTAATTTAGGAAAGCTGCCACTCGCAATATAAAGTCAAGAGAAGAAAAAGCCTGGAAGGAAGAGAGATGACTAGAAACGATTCGGTTGACTGTTTTATGTGTGGATTAATTGGGGGAGTAGAGGACCTTGTGCATTTCAGGTAAAATAACAACTCAATGTTTATATCCCAGGACAAATTAGCTAGCAACAGCAAGCTAGCTAAATAGGACAAATTAGCTAGCAAGTGCAAGCTAACTAGCTAATTTGCTATACATGTTTAATGCTTTTCGACCTGTCCCCAAATTAATATAATTGGTTCAGAGTTTGTTTTGATATTTTAACCTGCGTGTCGTGATCGCGTTTGGTGTGGGAGGACAAAATAMATTTATGCASGATGGYGCACGCGCGCAGCCGGTTTGGGTTCCGTGTGAAGAGTTGACTACTTGCRTGAGAAGGCWGAGCTGCTCSATGCCTTTTACCTAGCTCGCTTTGGCATTAAACCTGGTCAAATAAACTATAAACGCTATAAGCAATGACGTTCACACAGGGACGGTCACAGATGAACAATACATCAAATACAGGTTAACAATACATAACATTCTGAAAACTTGTTATATTCATAAACAGTCTTCAATTTAAATTGATTCACTAAGCAGTACTGCCGGTGTTGTGACAAATCTCCCCCTGCCAGAATCCCCCCTTCACGTGAACGCGCACACACTCAGTTCTTCATTGCTGCAACTTGCTTGCTAGTTTTGTTTTTGACTTGCTTGCTAGTTTTGTATTTTAATTGGTATATATTATGGATCCCCATTAGCTGCTGCTTTGACTCTTCCTGGTGTCCAGGAAAATTAAGGCAGTTTATACATTTTTAAAACATTACAATATATWCACAGATTTCACAACACACTGTATGCCCTCAGGCCCCTACTCGACCACTACCACAAATCTACTTTACTAAATTAATGTGCATGTATAGTGCATATGTTATCGTGTGTGTGTCTGTGCCATTGTTTGTGTTGCATCACAGTCCCCGCTGTTCCATAAGGTGTTTTTTTTAATGTGTTTTTTCAATCTAATGTTACTGCTTGCGTCAGTTACTTGATGTGGAATAGAGTTCCATGTTGTCATGGCTCTATGTAGTACTGCGTGCCTCCCATAGTCTGTTCTGGACTTGGGGACTGTGAAGAGACCTCTTGTGATTTGTAGTTGAGATTTCTGATCACTTTAGGCTGCGTTTCGTTAAATTTATTTTACATCGGTTTGATCGCGGGGGAGGCACTAGTAATGTCTGCAGTTTTCGGTTTGGGTGTATTAGTCTATAAATAAATATCTTTGCCAAAATTCGTCATCTCTCCCATATCTTACTCGATTAGTAGTTGTTCTGAAATGTTTATTGTTTGCCTACATTTTACTCCCTCTGTTTAATATAACACATACAGTTGAAGTCTTAAGTTTGCATACACTTAGGTTGGAGTCATTAAAACTCGTTTTTCAACCCCTCCACAAATTTCTTGTTAAAACTTCTTTGGKATACCGCCCCCCCTTTTCTCTATTTCCGCCTGAAGACATACCCAAATCTAACTGTCTGTAGCTCAGGCCCAGAAGCAAGGATAGGCATATTCTTGGTATCATTTGAAAGGAAACACTCTGATATTTGTGTAAATGTGAATTGAATGTAGGAGAATATAACACCATAGATCTGGTAGAAGACAATACAAGGAAATAAACATACGTTTTCTGTTTTTATTGTTGTTGCATCATCTTTCAACTGAACAAGAACA